>NW_016157622.1:25507-33772 GCF_001687245.7 Rhagoletis zephyria | reverse complement strand
AAACTGAAATCGAAAAACGCTGATGAAGTTACAGATTCCCCAAATTCTGAAACAGCCAAAGGAATGAGAATGAAGAATTCTTTTTAAAAAGCTTTATGGTGATTTCGTTTCTTCGAAAAAATGTTGCCCTTCCCCGGTGCAAAATGTGTTTGATGTTCCACACAACCCTGTAAAAAAGCGTGTTTTTGCCTTCTTGTCCTTGTCTAGCTCACCCATTTCATAAGATTGCTGTTTTAAACAACCATCTGATTTTCAGGGCAACCATCTTCCCTGACAAAGCTTCACAGGGCATGGAATGTGATTTTTGCCTTACAATAATGTAACATTTTCAGAAACGAACACAGAATTTTTTCACCCTTGGCCTTTAATTTAGAATCGAACACAAAAAGAGACGGGCAATCAAAAGGCGACATTTTTCTGGTAGAAACTAATTCACCATTAGAAAAACCTGACACATCTGGTTTGGCTTGTAAGCGCTGTTTGAACAACGATCTCGCCATTATGCTAAATTCTAATTGTTTCTTAAGAATACTTGACATCCGCATTCGCATCCGCATCCGCGGATGTCTAAGATTCCACATTCGCAACATCGCTAGTTCCCATGCACGCATCTATGTAGGTATATCAGCTTCTGGTTGAAATGTTGAACCACAAGCCATAACTCCTCTTATGCCTGAAGAACTGGTTTTCCATCCAGTTAATGCAAAAATAGTTTCTTCCAAGCCAATGAAAATATGCGTTTTGTTAGGTTCACCACCTGTTGCGCTTGCTTCCGCCTTCGGCCGCACTTAGGATTATAACCCTTACTAAGTAGAATTCACCTTTCTGTGCTGCCGGAGAAGAGGGGCAGAAGGTATACAACGTTTCTTGTGCGTATACATAACTCCGGCTACGCCACCCAATTATTTTTACGCAGAACCCTCAACGAAATTTACAAAAAAGTGCATAGCTCAAACCGAATTTAAAAATAAACTAGTGCTCGGAAATTTGAAACCCTTATTTTAAATTAAAGTTTAATCCTTTGACTACACGTGTATGTATATTAATGTTTTTAGATTCGGGTCATGCGTTTGGACACAACAACCCAAAATCATAAGTGTAATTCATTTTCATCAAGCGCTTCAAAAGTTAGACGAGGAATAAACATGAAATATAAAACAAAATAATAAGCTGGGTTTAAATTGCACTGTTCAAGTTGTAATCTACGAGCAAAGATTTTGAAAGTTGAACTTTTGTCGAAAAAAGTTGCTTTCATACCACTCTCAACATATTCCGACTAAAGGAAGGAGCATCATTAAAAGTAGTAAATCATGGTTTTTACACACTTCTAGAGACAAATTTTTTTAAGCATTTTGCAGGTATATGTAATTTTATAAGGAATAGCAGTTATAGAAAGCTTTAGATCGTTTCAACGTATTTTCCAAAAGTTTTTGAAATAAAAATTACGCTCAAGATCGCAGAATATTTTATCTTTAAAAGTTAGCTTATTGTGAAAGCACACCTCTTGCTAAGGTATCAAATTATTCGTAATTGTTTGTAGAATACAATACATACTTAAAAAGTTCTTAAAATTAAATGCTTCAAAACCTATACGCAATAAATCGAAAATTTTGAAAATTGTGAAATGTGGAGCTACAGACTTTGAGTTACTTGCCATTTCGTTATTTTTTAATGCACACTTTTCTTACCTACTACATATGAAGTGTACACATAAGTGCTAAATGTCCATTTAATTTCAAATCAGAATACGGTGTGCTTCAAAAGTTATGACATAATTAATTGTGTCCCTCTTAAAAATTACATAAAAAATTCACTTGTTTTCATTATTTTTTTAAATTTAAACACGGATATTTCAAAAGTTATGCAGCAAATTGATCCAATTTTTTTTTTGAGGCTTCAAGTATGCATCAGTGAATTATATCCAAAAGTAACCAGCTTGATTAAGTTTACAACAGTGAAAATAAAGCTAAACAACACAAAGGTTACCTGTTTTTTAGATTTGCCCATATATGCGACAGGCAAATTTATCTGTTTAAAAGAACACCACTAATATTTCCTCCAAACACACAACGACTAACACCTTTTTTTTGCGTAAGTTTTATCTCGCTTCCGACACAGAAATGTTTTCGTACAAAATTACGCAAAAAATTCGAAAATACGATTCGGATTGCAGCGTACAATTTCTACGATTCGTAGCATAATCCGAATACGAAAGTGTTGCAGAATAGGGGTGTTACTCTTTTCAGGTAGGTGGAATAGGGACCGATCTATTCGAAAAAATCTTATTGTAGTCCAATTTGCTTAAAATTTGGTACGTAGGTAGCTTTTTGCCTAGATTAACAAATATGATCCCTTTTCCGGGAAGTGGACCAGGGACCGATCTATTCGAAAATAATCGTATTTATGGTCCGATTTGCTGAGATTTGGTACGTATTTGCCTAGATTAGCGTATATGATTATTTTTTTCCGGGAAAGGACCAGAGACCGATCTATTCGGAAAAATCGTATTTGTGGCCCGATTTGTAAGTAGGTAGCTTATTTCCTGGATTAACATATAGGTTACTTCTTTTCTGATAGGTGGACCAGATACCGAGGTATTTGAAGTCAATACCATACCCATGGTGAAAGGTAGGGGTTATTGGAAAAGGGGGCGTGGCGCCTTCCAAACATACTGAAACGTTTACCTATCTGTAAATACATATCGTTACCTTAATTCACAGAGGCCCTAACCAACCTTTGTTTCGAAACTGCGTTTTTCACAGATTTTGGTAGGATGTACCTATTAAAATACACCTTCAATACAAATTTTAAAGTGTTAGTACCAAAAACAACGGAGCTACATGCCACATACTACCTATTATTACCTTGCTTTTATGAGCTTGGGATGTAACTATGTAATATTGATGCGCCTAAAAGATGCAGCAATTTTCGCTTCAAGTTACATACCTGATGACAGTACGAATGGGAATTGCTTTAATTTTCCATTCTTAAAGTAACCTGATGACAATACGAATGGAAATCATAAAAGCGAGTTTTTAGTTTTTTAAACTATAATTTTATTGATACTAATTTTATAATGTTTTTTGCTTCTGCTGTAAAATTCAAATTTGTTGGTTAGGGCTTTTGTGAATTACGATATATACTTCTTCGGTACGTGTTTTTGTGACTGAACCCCTCCTAAATGTATGTTGTTACTAAAAATCGTATTTATTTTGTCCGATTTGGTTCATATTCGAGATATATATTGGTAATGTTAAGGGCAATATGTACTATTGCACAAAAAGAGCTGCAAGATGGCGCTGGAGTCGAGTTATTGGTAAAAATCGTCAAGTGGAGTTACTCGGCGACACCAAGGATAAAAGTTAAATTACCACCGTTAAATCAACCACCAGAACCTTGCTGTTCTCTCTTTACAGCGACTAAAGAAAATAAAGACAATTCTTCATAAATGCCTACAAATACAATGGACGACATCTAAGGTATCTCGTCTGAAATAAGTCTCTGCATATTTGATTTCTGTGGACTAATGATACTCCCCCATTTTGAAATTGCTCCAACTCTACTATACAGATTCAAGAACAATTCACCACCGAACCAGATCATTTTTGCCACAAGAACTTCTTCACGGACATTACTCTTTCATAAGGTTATTTAAGATGGCAATGGAGGACATGCCTTCTGACGACCACAAACCGAAACGAGAACGTGAATTGTTGGTGAAAACTTTGGACCAAATGTTTAAATAAAAAAACTAATTTTGGGCGGGACGAAGTCCGCCGGGTCTGCTAGTTATTACATATTTCCTAATCTTACACAATCATTGTATTTACATAAAAGGCGTTTGTTCAACTTTCAGTTAAATGATGTAAACTTTTGATTCAGCAAACCACCGGGAAATTTTGTCACTTATTCTTATTACTTTAAACGAGTAATTCTGCTATAAATATATATATATATATTAGGGTGGTCCAAAATAACTAACCTAGCGAATTTATGACATTAAAATGGCCTATTTACTGAGAAGAAAATTCTCTAATTTGGAAACATTTTAAAAGGTGTTGGTGGGCATATGAAATTTTCTATGTAAATAATATGTAAAAAATATTTTTTTCAATAAAAATGTTATAACTTTTGAACCGTAAAAAAAGTTATAAAGAAGGGATACAATTTTTCTCGCCATATTCTTGTAGGGCATTAAATTCTCTCAAAAAAACGCTGAAGTGGATTGTCTAAGGGACGATTAAGAGTATTAAATATGTTAATAATATTGCTGAACGAGGTATAGCGTTCATACAAAAGTATAATCGAACTTTGACGAAAGGCGAAGAACAAAAGCAATTTCTTTTGCAAGTCATACAATGAAAATCAAATAATTTAAAAATAAAGAGTAAAAACTTCTTAATATGTGGCGGTCTTATAATTATGCAACGCAGTGTAGTTAACTTGTTTGACTTGTGTTTAGAGAAATTTTAATTGTTAATTTATTCGTTATTTAATAAAAGAAAATTTGTGTATTTTCAATGTGGAGAATTTGTCCTCCTGGAATGCTAAAAAATTCAGGTCACCTTAATATAGAGCAACAACGGACCACTAAAATCTTTCGAGCTGTAAGGAAGGTACTAAGCGACGTAAGGTGCAAAATCTGCTTGAGTCACATTCCCACACTGATACTGATACATATGTACTAGGGCATTCAATCCCGGAATCCAGATTCCGGGATCCCGGACACTTTTCACAGAACACTACACCACCACTACAGAACACAAAAATTTGGATTCAAAGTGAACTTGAGCCATTTGCACTTGGAAGTGAATTTCAGGACCTGCCTGAATAACTGTACTTTTTCAAATATTTTGTGCAAGAACTGTGTAATAACCAAAAATCTGGATTGAAAACACAACAAGCTTTTACAGTGTGGCAGAATTGTTCTTCACTTTACTTTGTTGCCTTTTTTGGAAAAGGATTTGTGCAAATATGAGTAAAAGTTTTTGACAAGTAATATAGATATTTTAGAATAAAAATATTTAAACATCAAATTACATACTCTTTTACTAAGGGGCATTATGCTCCCCTAAGACCAAATGTGGTGGCAATGAATCTATGTGGTTTGAAAAAGGCGAACCTACTGTAAAATGCAAAAAGTTGTGATGAAGTCGAAATCCTGAAAAATCTCGGGATCCCGGGATTCGAATTTTTATATCCCGAGATCCCGGGATTGTTAAAATGCTTCGGGATTGAATGCCCTAATATGTACATACACTCCACGTACTGACTTATGTATATTTGAATTGAATTTTCTACCTGTTTTTAACCGACTTCAAAAAGTCGGGGTTTTTTTTCGTTTTATGTATGTTACATACCTCAACTTTGGACCACGTCAACCGATTTCGATAATTCTTTTTCTATCGGAAAGGTAGTGTCTGTCTCACAGGTGGTCCCATAGTAATTTTGTTTAGATCCGATCATTTGATAATGAAAAAATTAACGGTACTCCAAAATTTGTATACATATGAGAATTGAAGTTGGTTGTGTTTTTGCTTAAAAACTACTGGTTAGAAATAAGATTCCACATTGTGTATTAGTCAACATAGCTGATTGAAGGTCTTTCTGTAAAAGAAATTGCAAATGTACATATCGTCGCTACCATGCCAAACTATCGAATGTGAAAATGGGTACTTTTCAGGAGAGCGAAGAAACTGTTTTAAAAAATGTTATCATTAGAAAAAGGTGTGGGATTCGACACTTTGTTAAAGCCAGTATGCTCTGCTTCTAAGAAGACTCGAAATTTGACGATTTGCCAACTTGTGTATTGTTCTAAACGCATGCGCAAGGTATCGTAAATGAAAGAGCATTTTTGCACATGGAAGCGACGATATGTACACTTGCGATCAGCTAATTAAGTCGTCAACATTTTGATAAATCTTGGCTATTTTGCTTTTGTTTATTTAATATTTATTATTTTTCCATAAAGGTCTAGCTCATTATATAACAAACACCATATAAATCTACAATTCCAACTGTGTGCAAAAATTATATTCATTTTTATTCAGATTTAATAGCTCATTAAATTCTAGGGTAATAATGTGCAAGTTTTAAGTTGCTAAAGAATCAGCCTTCCCAAAAAGGCAAATCCTTGACAAAATTACGGATTGAAATTTCAAAATTTATTACTAAAAGTGAATAGAGCTTGGAACATTCTTTTCACAAATTAGTTTCAAAAACATTCGTATTCTTTTCAGGAAGTTACCAGCGACTTTTGGTAAATGTGTCACAAAGCAGCATTTGTATTCTGAATATAAATAATATCGGTGGAGAATTTGGGAATATTGAAACGTCAAGTGAAAATGAAGTGTTTTATAAAGACTAACTGCTTTAGGGATCTCTCCTCAAGACATATCTGCGAGACATGTAGTCAATATTTTTATTTTTTTTTTATGTTGGAAATTCGATTTCAGATCACATTTTTTAGAATTTTTTTGAGTATGCAGTTTTGCAGCCATTAAATTCTAGTAAAAAATGCAAGTTCGGAGTTAGTCGAAAATCGCGCTGATTTTTGAGATTTTTTTTGTTGAAGGTGTTTTGCATTTTTTCCATATAAAGTATTTTCGAAAAAATTTTTTTGTATGAAAGAGACTGCGTGAAAAAAATTGCCAAAAATCAGCGGTAATTCCTAGCTACTTAAAACTTAAACTTTATTATAATAAAATTGATTGGGCTACAAATGTGCGTACTCAAAAAAAAAATCCAAAAAATCTGATTAAAAAGTTGAAAATTTTCATGAAAATTTGCTGAATTTTCGCGAGTTTTGCACAAAGTTTAGGAAGTATATTTTTATGTTTTTTTTTGTAGAATGAACCATATTTTTATACGAAATTAGCGGAAAAATATTAGGATAAAAATTGCTGCATATATTGTGAAAAATTTGCTGTGCCAATACTTTGTTCCGGCAGTGTATGTACATGTTACCATACTTATTTTATTATGTAGCTCATTTTAAGGGGGAGGGGTCTGAGTATGGTAAGAAAATAACTTGTTTAACAAGTAATTTTTAGCAAAAAAAAACCGACTTCAACTCTCATATAAAAAAAAATATATATATATATATATATCTCATGATCCACAGATCGGATCTTAACCAGATTAGTATGGGACCACCTCTGAGACACTGCCTTTCCGATGAAAAAAGAATTATCGAAATCGGTTGACGTGGTCCAAAGTTATGCGGTAACATATATAAAAATAAAAAATAAAAAATAAAAAAAAAATAATAATACAAATTATTCCGACGAACTGATAACCTCCTCCTTTTTTGGAAGTCGGTTAAAAACCAAGCTAATTGTACAATGTTTTTGAGTACTACCTAAACACATATACTCATCATTTGAACAAACAAAAAAGCAGAAAAGTCCGTCCTACGAAAGCCAAATCATGTTTTCACATTTTATTTACTGCCTTTACACTTTTTTAACGTTTGCCACATTTTTACATTAAAATAATGCAATATTTTAGCTGCTATTAATTTCGCACAGAAAATCATCATTAGGTCATTTGACCTAATGTCCAATAACTCAATACAAAAATGTACAAATCTGTACAAATGTACCAATCCAGTGCCACTGCCTTAAAAATTTATGCAATTTAAAAAAGATACAAAAAATTTTCGCNGTACCAATCCAGTGCCACTGCCTTAAAAATTTATGCGATTCAACAAATTTTCGTAAAAATTTGAATTAGATTCTGAGTATGCAGTTTTGTAGCCCATTAAATTCTAGTAGAATAAAGTACAAATTTCAAATGGCTAAAAACTACAATTGATTTTTTGGAATTTTTAAAAAAGTTAGAAATTTGTACGAAAGTTTTTTTTTTTAATATTGCACACATTTGTAAACTTGGATTTACACCGGTTTTGTTAAAGAATGAACTATCTATATATATAAAAATTGTGTGAAAAATATATAGTAATTCAACAATAGAGAACGGTTGGGCTGATTTGAATAACATTTTGGGAAACCCCTCCGGGAAAGTCGGAAAATTGGAAAAATCGAAAATTCTCAAATATTGCAAAAAATGCGATTTTTTGACACTTTCACTGATGGTAACTTTATACTTACGGATTCTTCATCAGCACAAAAAGCATATTAAGAACAGCTTTAACATTTGCTGCATCAAAATAGGTGTTGCCCTGTGTTACCTACACTAATCATACAAAGAGAAGCCCTTTCTTTTTATAAGAGGTGATCTCGAGAACGGCTGTACCGAGTTTTT
>NW_016157622.1:10120-14821 GCF_001687245.7 Rhagoletis zephyria | reverse complement strand
AATTTCTTTTTTAAATTCGAGTGCATCAAAAAGAACTTCTTATAATAATAAAATAAACTTATTAATTTATGCGTCTGAATTATATAACTTATGTACATACCCTGGCATCCCCTTGAATAGGGACAGGCAAAATCTGACTTTATTTTTTATATGGCAAAATTAAATTCGGATTGTGTTTGTCCCTTTTGAAGTGCAAAGAAGTGAAATTGACTATAAAAATACATTTATAATACTACAAAACAAACAAAATAAAAGATATTCGTTCAAATTGACAACTGATTCTTATAAAAATTCAACTGAGATCAAATACGGAGGCGCATATCAAAATCCGGACAAAGGAAATTATTAACATTTTATCATATTATAAGAGAACGAATAAAGTACAGGTCAAAATAATAGCACCTTAACATTTATAGCAGTTTTGACTACTTGTTTGTTTATTTAGTGTCTACTAATTTTTTATAAAAGTTGTACAAAACATAAAAAACTACAAAATAACTAAAAGTTCTAGCTTTTTAATTCGAATTTCTATAAAAATTTTGTGTAAGCAGTTTTATAGCTTATTAAATTTTACTATAACTCAGTGTAAGCTTATAGTTGCTAAAAATCCCAATGATTTAAAATTTTTCTTGCTGACTTTGTTGTGAATTTACTTGCATAAAAAAAATTAATGTAATGTGTAGAGATCTGAAGAAGAGACATTGTGAAGTCTTGCTAAAACCGACATCGATAGTTTTCAAAAACTATCTATAGTGGCGACAGTTTTTAACTATCGATACTATCGATATTACCATCGATAGTATCGCAGCTCTACTTCAGGCTACAATATTAATCCTGCGAAATTCGGGGACTATGCTTTTGAGACTGCTAAGCGGCTGATCGATAAATATCCATGGTACAATCTACCTCCCTCAGTTCATGAAATCGTAGTTAACGCTCCTGATATCATACAAAATTGTTCAGTATCAATCGGAGAGCTTTCTGAAGAAGCTGCAAGGTCAAGAAACAAGGACATAAAAATGTTTAGACTTCAGCATACACGCAAAATTTCACGCTTATCGACAAACATCGATTTGTTTAATAGACTGTTTTTAAGCTCCGATCTCTTTATTACAGGACAAAGGAAACTCCCATGCAAACAGAAGTCAACGCTATTTAAATTAGCTATCGATTGGCTTGATGATTTAATATAAAAATTATGTATGTACATTAGACTGATTCAAAAAAAATGATTTTTCGAAATTTGTGTGCGATGCATCAAAATCTTTGAAACATCAAGAAAAAACATGATGCTGGAAATTTGAGAGAAATCGGTGGTCGTTTAGGGGTTGCTCAACGCGATTTTCAATTTTTACCAAGTCGCGCACCTGAAATACACCTTAGTCAAAAATATCGTCTATTTACCACAAATATTGAGCTAAATGTCTGAAATTTCGCTCATAGCATTGTTAAAGACGATGAAATCGACTAATGTAACATTTAGCTAAAAACATTGTTCATGTTAATAAATAATTAATGGCTAACTAGCGAAAATTAGTTAGTCGATAACTAATGATCCCAATAACTTTTTGAGCTGAAAATTGAGAAGAACCTGTAGTACACCTTCAGAAAGTATAATACAAAAATATCCGCCCTTATAATTTGTTAGAGTAAAACAACTTATTTACCTTCTGGGATTAGTTGGGTTAAAATCTGTTCCACCTTTTGCTTAGATTCTAACGCATGGTGGAATTTATTTTAATCCAGCTCGAAAAGTGGTATAATGCTTTATGTTATGTAATCGAAATAAACGTTAATGTATCGACTTTATATCAATTATATAATTTTTTATTACAATAATCGCTATAACCCCATACAAAGTTATACAATGAAGGTTTAAAAACATACATAAACAAATTTTAATTTGAAAGGAAAAGTGGAATGGTAACAGCAATTACCAATTCCAACGGAATGTCAGAGAATGGGCAAATAATGATAATTATGTATAAGCAACTGCAGATACTTGTCGCAAAAATTATTCCCATATCTTCATAACTGTACCTTTTCTAATATCTTTGAACTTTTTTCTGTGCTCGCTAACTGTTAAAAACAAAGAATGCATTACTTGAAAGAGAGTTTTCAAATTTTCTTCAAATGCATCCTTTTTTTTCTTCGGTCACCGTCTTTCAGGGCCTATTTTTCTTCAACAAACACCAATTCTTCCAAAGTTTGAGAATATTTTTTATTAAGTAATTTTTTGGTGTGCTAGCGATGCCCAATTTTGAATATACAAGAATAATTACATGGGCAGTGTAAGCCGCACTCTCTTTAATGTTTTGCTTTTTGATGTTACGGTAAAATCCAAACAAAGCGAGGACTTGACTTTTGGAGGGTAATTTACTCCTTGGAATAGATCCACTTTCCTTTCCGACCAGCCACATCTTCTGCAAAAAGTAGCACGTACAAACAATTTCTTTTGATCGCTTTAATCGTTTTGAACTAACTCCTGTTGATCTTTTTTTATTTGATTTTTTTTTTTCATTTCAATGTGATCGTCCCATCCGGGTTGCTTTGTGTTATACCCCTCAGTGCNAATCGAAATAAACGTTAATGTATCGACTTTATATCAATTATATAATTTTTTATTACAATAATCGCTATAACCCCATACAAAGTTATACAATGAAGGTTTAAAAACATACATAAACAAATTTTAATTTGAAAGGAAAAGTGGAATGGTAACAGCAATTACCAATTCCAACGGAATGTCAGAGAATGGGCAAATAATGATAATTATGTATAAGCAACTGCAGATACTTGTCGCAAAAATTATTCCCATATCTTCATAACTGTACCTTTTCTAATATCTTTGAACTTTTTTCTGTGCTCGCTAACTGTTAAAAACAAAGAATGCATTACTTGAAAGAGAGTTTTCAAATTTTCTTCAAATGCATCCTTTTTTTTTCTTCGGTCACCGTCTTTCAGGGCCTATTTTTCTTCAACAAACACCAATTCTTCCAAAGTTTGAGAATATTTTTTATTAAGTAATTTTTTGGTGTGCTAGCGATGCCCAATTTTGAATATACAAGAATAATTACATGGGCAGTGTAAGCCGCACTCTCTTTAATGTTTTGCTTTTTGATGTTACGGTAAAATCCAAACAAAGCGAGGACTTGACTTTTGGAGGGTAATTTACTCCTTGGAATAGATCCACTTTCCTTTCCGACCAGCCACATCTTCTGCAAAAAGTAGCACGTACAAACAATTTCTTTTGATCGCTTTAATCGTTTTGAACTAACTCCTGTTGATCTTTTTTTATTTGATTTTTTTTTTTCATTTCAATGTGATCGTCCCATCCGGGTTGCTTTGTGTTATACCCCTCAGTGCTTCATGTTACAGTGTTAGCCGTTATTAAACGTTAATTGGACAGATCTTAACCCACCCACATAGCCCCCAAAAGTTAAAAAAGTTGTTTCACTCTAACAAATTATGAGTGTGGATGTTTTTGTTGTTGTATTATACTTTCTGAAGGTGTACTATAAGTTCTTCTCAATTTTCAGCTCAAAAAGTTATTGGAATCATTAGTTATCGACTAACTAATTTTCGCTAGTTAGCCATTAATTATTTATTAACATGAACAATGTTTTTAGCAAAATGTTACATTAGTCGATTTCATCGTCTTTAACAATGGTATGAGCGAAATTCCAGACATTTAGCTTAATATTTGTGGTAAATAGACGATATTTTTGACCAAGATGTATTTCAGGTGCGCGACTTGGTAAACATTTATAATCGCATTGAGCAACCCCTAAACGACCGCCGATTTCTCTCAAATTTCCATCATGTTTTTTCTTGATGCTTTCAAAGATTTTGATGCATCGCACACAAATTTCGAAAAATTATTATTTTTTGAATCAGTCTAATGTACATATGTTTTGTAACAATTTGCAACAATAAATTTCTTTGTGTTGTATTTTGTTTGTGAGCCGTAACATTGAATATAATTCAATTCATCTAGATCTTTATTATTTTCTAAATTTTTCACTTTATAATTTGTTTTTAACTATATTCAACAATTTTTATTGAGCTCGAGGCCGTTTTTTAATGAAAATTTATTGTGGAAAAGCGGCAGTAATTTAAAAAAATGGTAGAAGTGATAGCTATTTCGGAAATCACCACATTTCCTCATCAGACTTCTTTCAGTAGGCTTCGAACCGACGATCCCACTGACTCAGCCAGTTGCCTATGCACCGTGCTAAGTACGCCTTGTAAATTATCGTTTGCTTTTTTCCACTATTTTCATTTTTGTTATGCCAACACAATCAAGCGCAGCTATTCCGCTGCAATTCACTTGATCATGTGGTTGTTGGTATTGTTGGTTTTTGCTAATAATTCTATTTTTAGAATGTTTAACTTTTAGGTGTGCTCGTCCTTAAGTTATTTGTTTTTGTTATTTTTTGGCCTTATAACAATTATATTCAACAATTTTTATTGAGCTCGAGGCCGTTTTTTAAAGAAAATTTATTGTGGAAAAGCAACAATAATTTGAAAAAATGGTAGAAGTGATAGCTATTTCGGAAATCACCACATTTCCTCATCAGACTTCTTTCAGTAGGATTCGAACCGACGATCCCACTGACTCAGCCAGTTGCCTATGCACCGTGCTAAGTACGCCTTGTAAATTATCGTTTGCCAAAAAAATAACAAAAACAACTAACTATG
>NW_016157622.1:0-8128 GCF_001687245.7 Rhagoletis zephyria | reverse complement strand
TTTATATCAGAATCTCATCTTTGTGAAAAGTGTGCAGATAGGGGGTATTATTGAATATAAGCCCTCGATGTTTAAAATATATAAAAATTTTATTTCAACGTATACAAAAAATAAATCTACCTGCATTACAGTACGTCGGAAGACGGGGAAGAGGGGCCGGGGGGCCGCGGCGTAGCGTGACGTGGTGTGCGCGCCGGTGGCGCGGGGTACGCGGGGCGCGAGCGCGACGCGCGCGGTGTGGCGCGCTGACGCGGGCCGCCGCGAAGCTAAGCAAATTTAATGTTTGAAAGAGAAATAATGTCAATTGACTTTATTTCGCACCAGGGTGGGAAATAAAGTCAATTGACCTTATTTCCGTTGATCTTATTACCTGTCACCGTCGGGCATGCGTTCATCTGACCATGTTCTGGACAAGAGTTGATGCATGCACCTTATCAACTCCTCGCCGCCGTACTTGAATAGCTCAGCTGACAGGCTGTCAGCTGCAGCAGCTTTGTTGTTTTTCAGTCGCGTTATTGCTATTCGTACCTCGTCATGGTCAGGCGGAGGGACATCGACTCCGTCATCATCGACTGGAGGCTCGGGTTCATCTTCTGCACAACTTTCCGTGCTGCTACCATTCAGTAGCGTGGAAAAGTGTTCCCTCCATAATTTAAGTACGTTCTGAACACCAGTAACTAGGCCATTGGTCTTGAAACCTTCCGTAAGTCGCCTAACTCTCTGGTAAAATTTTCGGGCATTCTTCCTGTCGGTGTCTTTCTTCCCTCCTCAGATCCCTATAGCGGTCCCACATAGCGCGCGCTGCGCCCGATCTCAGCGTGGCCCTGTATGCGGCATCTTTTATCTCTACAGCTTCCTGGCACTTCTCATCGTGCCAGTTGTTCTTTTGGGCTCGCTGAAGTCCGACTACTTCTTCGGCGGCGGTACTTAATGAGCGGGAAATGTGGTTCCACTGCACGCATATGTCGGTTTGTTGAAGAGTGCTCCCTGAGAGCAGGTGTGAGAGTCGAGTAGCGAATGCATTGGCTGCGTGTTGTGATTACAGCTTTTCGACGTTAAGCTTTCCTTGCATATTCGGGCGCACATTTTTTGCTACACAGAGGCGTGTGCGTATCTTCGCTGCAAAAAGATAGTGGTCCGAGTCGATGTTTGGGCCTCGGAGTGTACGTACGTCCAAAACACTGGAGGCATGCCTTCCGTCTTTCACAACACAACATAGTCGATTTGGTTTCTCGTTTTTCGATCCGGAGGCAGCCACGTAGCTTAGTGAATCTTTTTATGCTTGAACCTATTACTGCATACTACCACGTTTCGGGCCCCGGCTAAATCGATGAGCCCCAGTCCGTTGTGGGACGTTTCGTCGTGGAGGCTGAATTTTCCGACGGTGGTTCCAAAGATCCCTTCCTTTCCCACCCTGGCATTGAAGTCCCAAGCACGATTCTGATATCGTAGCGGGGGCAGCGCCCGTACGTGCGCTCCAAGCGCTCATAGAGGAGATCCTTGGATACCTCATCCTTCTCTTCCGTCGGGGCATGGGCGAAGATGAGCGAGATGTTGAAGAATCTCACTTTGATGCGGATTATGGCTAGACGCTCGTCCACCGGGGTGAACGACAGTACTAGTCGACGGAGTCTCTCTCCCACCACAAATCCTTTACATGGAAGCTATAGTATACGTTGCTTGCCTTGCCCCGTCCAACGCATTTCTTGGATGGCGGTGATGTCAACTTTTGTTCTTACGAGGACATTAACCAGCCGGGCAGAGGCACCTTCCGCATTAAGGGTCCGGACATTCCAGTTGCATGCCCTCAAATCGTAGTCCTTTTAACATTTTCCGTGGTCGTCATAATAAGGGGGGGTATCATCCGAGGCATTGTTTCGTTTCTTCACTGGAAGGGGTTTTTACGTGGCGGGTCCCAAACCCAGCGCACAACCCATTGCTGGGACGGGAGTGGTTTCACAACCAAATACACCTTTATATAGCGAGCCGCTTGCTCCAAGACAGACACCTGCTTGCAGCCGCACCTACTGGTGAACAGACGCTGCAGACTTCAGTGAGCCCTTAAACCGAATAAGTCGGAGTGGCCCCACCGAAGCTCCCTCTCTTTCTGCCGCGACCCAAGGCTCCATTCGGATTGGTTACCGCATCTCGCACTTGGATTGCTCACGTTGCCCAGAGTGCGCGAACGAGGACGCAAGAGTCGGGATTGAGTATAGCCGTGCAACTGTAACTGCATACACAGCACAACGACTATACGCCATTGCACTCCCTTAACAGACCTTAGGGTAAAAATTTTATCCCGATATATCCATTAAAAGTATTTTTGGCCGCTCTCCCCATATAAATGCAACCACTGTGCAATGGTACTCAACAAATTCTGAGAAAATAATTTTGATATTTGGATGAACATTTTTAGATTTTTTTTAGTTTTCTACAAAGTTTTAAATATGGGTTTATATGGATTTTTTCAGAGAATGAACCTTATTTTAATCAAAATTCTTAAAAATAAATAAATAAACATAAGTGGAAAAATATATATCTTTGAAATGAGGTGCTCTTGATATGACTGCATGTACATTAGGGTGGTCCAAAAACAGTAAAGTCGGAATTGTAATGCTCTCACCCCCTAGGATTGTTCTACATATATAGAAAAAAAGAATGCCCCTATTTTTTATTTTAAAATCAAAAAATATTTAGAGGTCGCTCAAAGTGCTCAAAGTTTTCGATGTATTTTTATAAGTATGGGAAAAAACAACTTTTCATAGAAATGGTATAGAATTCTTTAAAATTAATATTTTTCGATCGAAAAACTCTGGTTCTCTTCAGGAGACTTACAATAATAATACCCAATTATTTATTTAACCATTTTTTAATACTAACGATTTTTTATTTGTCCCCCCATTGCATTTTTCGGGGTTTTTGTGGGTTAAATAAACAATTTGGAATCTTCTGCAGATGAAAAGAGTTTTCCGATAGAAAAATATTAGTTTTTTTGAATTCTATACCATTTCTGCGAAAAGTTTTTTTTCCACATATAAAATACATGGAAAACTTTGGGCGCTTTGAGCGACCTCTAAATATTTTTTGATTTTAAAATAAAAAATTTGGGTATATTTTTTTCGGTATAGAACAATCCTAGGTGGTGAGAGCATAAAAATTCCGACTTTACCTTTTCACACGCATTTTTGGACCACCCTAATGTACATATATGTTTCTCGTATTTATAAATAGATTCCCTGAAGAAGACGCGAATATGTGCCAAAACAAGTAGGAGGAAAATAAACGTTTATTCTAATTGTAATAAAAGATCGAAAAGCTCCATACACAACAATAAACTTTCAGCTTAGTCGAGGAGAAATAATTATAACATACATGTATGTTTGGTTTTTATACGGCTGCTGGTACCACTTTGTATAAATTCGCTACTATTCCACGCAAAAATCTGAAATGTGCTAGTCTTCCACGCAAATAGTGAAATGTGCTACTCTAGGGGGGTTCTGACCAGCCACCACCCCATCCCCACCACACCACATCCATTGGTTTTCTGTTCTATGAAAAATAATAAGAAACAATAATAATTATAAATTGAAAACAATGGCGATAAAACCAAAAGTCGAAAATGCAAGTTTTGACGTAAACAGGCAAGGCTGCCTTTAGGCCGCCTTTACATTTTCACTTCTGAACCACGATTGGTTTTCTTTTCATAGTCACAGAGAATAAACAGCGAAAACATACACTTTTCCGCATTTACTATTAAATTTTGGATCGAATCTATTGAATAAAACTTTGGTTACTTGACCTTTAAAATTTAACTTTCACTGGAATTCATTTTTGAGGCTAAATGACTATACTTTGACAGTAAAGTGAGAATAAATCCAATTTTAAACAGCAGATGACAAAGTAACGGTAAATAATGCGTAAATTAAATGTCTACGAAAAGAATGGTTTTTGCGCCGAAACAAATATTGACCGCTGAAAAATGTATCTATTAAGGAAGGCTGCCTCAAGGCAGCCTTACCAGTTAAAGGGATATTAGGCCGCTGCACCAGAAGTTCAGTTGAGAAACAGAGATGCAGCAAGTTTTGTAAAGTGTTGTAATTGCTTTAAGGACTATTGTAAAGTGTTTGTTGTACAATAAAGGGAATTGTACTGTAATTTGGTCATTTCGAGCGTTTATTTAACAATCCAGTAGGCCGTGCCTACTTCTTATTACAACCATGCACGGTTTGTTTACATTTACACTAATTTAAACTGCGAGGTGAGTTGCAAGTTACAATGAGTATAAAACGAAATTCGCTGTTCGAGTATGGATTTAAAAGACAGAAAGTCAATGATGAAAGTGCTCCTGCACAGCAACAAGTCTGCGAGACATCACTTCAAATAGCTGGTCCTTCAGAAATATTAGAATCTTCAGACGTCAACAGTTTTGGACATTGGTGCTTTCTTGGGAATGGTAATAGAAGAAAGCAAAAAATATACCCTTCTTACTTCACCCTGGATGCCTGAAGAATCTTTTCGGTTTAGCGGAACAGGAAAAAGGAATCTAAGTTCCAACGCCATTGGTTGACAAGGTATAGCTTGCAATTAATGCTATTTATTATTAAATAATGGAGCCCAATTACATGTGTATGTAGATATGACTGGCTTATTTATTCGCAAGCCAAAGGAACAGGTGCGCTTTGCAAATATTGTGCACTTTTTTCTCACGAATGTGCCGGAAAAGGTGCTCATCAACGTATAGGTTGAGGTTGAGGTGCTCATAAAGTATATGCGACAATGCCGGTCACAACATGCACAGCAGAACGATCTTTTTCAACACTGAAAAGGTTAAAAACTTTTGTGAGAAACCGGAGAAGAAAGACTTAACGGCTTAGCCATAATGAGTACCCATCATCGATTTGATCCTGAAACAGATGAAATAATAAATGATTTCGCAGCTAAAAAGGCCAGACGCCTTAATTTCTTATTACATTAATAGTCAGCATAATAACCAAAATACTTACAAAATTTTCTGGTTTAATATTTTTTTTTACTTTGCACAGCTTTTTTAGTGAAGTTTTATAATCTTTATTTATAAATATGCACACTTGAACTTTAATTACCCAATTTTCAATAAATTTATAAAAACACAAAACACAAAAAAAAAAAAAATTTGCGTAAACAAAGAATAGAGGCCGGTCCACATACCTAAAACTTTGACGTTGCGTACGCACGTTAAAAGTACGCTTTCTACAATAAAGCTTCGCAGAGAATGCCTTGGCCACTGAATTAACAATATTACCGACAGATAAAGGGTGAACACACCAAAACTGCGACACTTAGAAATTACTACCAGAAACAAACTAGAAGGCTTTGAAATTATTTTTTTTTATATTATACAACTTGGAAGTTTAGATGTTATTAAAATGTTAAAATATTAGTTATTATTTGCTCCATATGCAAGTGATCGGTATTCCATCATGTTCTGCACGACTGCATCATCGACTTTACGCGATGCGCACAACTGCTTTGTTTTGCACTCTTCAATATTTTTCACTGTTTCACCTGTTTTCTTCAAGATTCCTTTGACAATTGACCAATATTCCCCAATAGGACGTGGCTCTGGGCTATTAGGTGGATTGAAGTCGTGAGGTACAGAATTGATGTTATTTGCGTTATACCACGGCAATGTGTCCTTGGCATAGTGGCAGGTTGCCATGTCCGCCTAGAACAGTGGCCTACTCCTTATCTGTTGATAAATGACAGAAGACGCCTTTTGAGGCACTCATCTCGATAAACTTGATCATTCATTGTCCCGGATGGGAAAAAAGGGCTGCTCTTACGGCCACAGGAACAAATAGCTTGCCAAACAATGTGGTTTTTTTTGAAATTTGGACTTCATTTTCAGCTTACAACTTTCAGGGGCATCTTGACGACTTGCACCAGTATAAAAATCTTGACCTGCAATATATTTTGAATTTTTATAGCAGTAGGTTTCGTAGTCCATAACAATGCAGTTGTATTTTTTAATTTAGAATTTATACAACTTCCGAATGCGCGATTTCGCTGTAACATTCTACTTTGCGCCTCGCTCTGGCGCTGTTTGAGCTGTAGAACATCTCAATGAAGCTTTCCGCTTTACCTTTTGTACGAAAAACTGCGATCTCCGTGCGGATTTTGCAACATAACGCGATAAAATCTTCGGATCTCGCGAAAACGCACTGAGGACCTTCCGAGCACTGTTTTTATCACTTTGACCATGCTAACCCCCGCTCCCTGGTTTTCTCGTAATTGCCAGGCCTTATTTGTACCGATTACAACCCTGCAAACTGTCGAATAGTGCAATCTTTAATTTTTTAGCAGTTTTACGTGTACTTAAGGCCGGATCATTTATAAACTCGTGCAAAATGGTTTGTCTCGTTTCTAACTCGGTTGCCATTTTTAACTCAACTAGGAATCAAATTCAAATGAAATTTCTTCTACGTACAACTAAGGGCATGGTCAGCTTATGGTATTTGAATTTCAAAATATTGAATTCGTTTTGGTAAGTTATAAGCTTCCCAAAGTGTCGCAGTTT
Organism: Rhagoletis zephyria; assembly: GCF_001687245.7. Lineage (NCBI taxonomy): Eukaryota > Metazoa > Arthropoda > Insecta > Diptera > Tephritidae > Rhagoletis > Rhagoletis zephyria. The sequence goes on along the minus strand of NW_016157622.1, from coordinate 1,572 downwards.
TGGTGTGTTCACCCTTTAAATTAATATTTTTTGTCAATATGCATGAAAAAATATATTTCTTGCCCTCATTTGATTAAAAGGCAATAATATTTAACATAATTTTATTTATTTGCAACAGCCGACGACCGACCCACTCGATCTTTCTGGTTTCTGTTGGCGTTAGCGTTGCCAAATTTTGGCTATGTGCACGGCTGCATTGAAATTCGACGCCAACGCAGCATAAGTACGTGTGTCAAGTTAGCACTACACTTTTCGAATTTGCAAAAGTTAACTAAGGCATTAATTGTAGTGTTTTTGTTGTAAATTTGTTGTGGAAAGAAAAAATTTTTAGCTCTCGTTTTTTAAGAAAAAATGGTATGTAGTGCTAACTTGACACCATACACCTAGTCGATAGAATTGAGATATCCAATATGTTACTATGCCATTAATTGTAGCTTTTAACTTTAAAATTTGTTGTGGAAAGAAAAAATTTGTAGCTTTCGTTTTTCTGGAAAAAATAGAGTTGACCCTTTTTCGAACAAAATTTAGTATGTAGTGCTAACTTGACAGCATGCACCATTGACGACAGAATTGAGATATTGAAAAGGTTACAACGGCATTAATTGTAGCTTTTTTGTTGTAAATTTGTTGTGGAAAGAAAAAATTTGTAGCTTTCGTTTTTTAAGAAAAAATGGTATGTAGTGCTAACTTGACACCATACACCTAGTCGATAGAATTAAGATATTGAAAATGTTATAACGGCATTAATTGTAGCTTTTAACTTTAAAATTTTTTGTGGAAAGAAAAAATTTGTAGCTCTCGTTTTTAAACCCAGATGTGCCTAGCGTACTATACATAGTACACTTGTAAAAGTATTTTTCGCAGCAACCCGTGAATTCAAATGCACGTGTTTGATTTCAAATTCCAATGCCATGGTAACGAGTGAGCTTCACTTTTATTCATTTCAAATTTTACATTCGTAGTTCGGTCATTGTGTGTTTACAAAGTTGTGGAAAAGTGAAAAATGAGTTACTCCGATATAAGATTTGTAAGGTAAGTACAAATTATGTTTTATAGAATTTTTTTTTAGGTCTACTACTAAAATCTACTAAGGCAGAAGATATAGTTTTATGTTATTTATCAAAGCTTTGTCATTATTCTACTTTTAGTTCAACTTTTATCGCCTAATTCATAGGTGTACTACANAGAGTGTATTTTTGAAATTATATATTAAATTTAATGGAAGGATTTTATAATGGGAAAATTATAGTAATATATGCGCGAATGACATTTTGATTTCAGAGGCTTTTCGCTAAATGAGGCTCTACGTATGTTAGAAGATGACGACGAAATTTTAGAAAATGCTACTGGGATAACAATATTTCCCCCTGAGAACGAAGAAGTAACCGATGAAGATTCTGGTGACGAAAATGTAGTTGACATAAACGATTTGCCAGGGTTGCAACTTCGTGCACCTGCCGAAATTAATTTGAATCGGCGCGTTGACGACAGTGACTTTTCGTCCGATGATGATCTGCCGATCTGCTCAATTGATCCCTGAAAAGCCTGCAGACAAAAACTTAAGTGCGAAGA
>NW_016157621.1:236269-239834 GCF_001687245.7 Rhagoletis zephyria | reverse complement strand
TGGTTTCCTGACTCCAACACATGTAAACAGGACGTACGAGATAAATTTTTGGATAGTCTGCTTAGTTTAAATTTAATTCATAATCTTATAAGTTGTCTAAAATTCTTGACCTTGTCTTTGTTGATGAAAACNTATAGTCTGGTCCGACCTACAAAGAAATGGTTTCCTGACTCCAACACATGTAAACAGGACGTACGAGATAAATTTTTGGATAGTCTGCTTAGTTTAAATTTAATTCATAATCTTATAAGTTGTCTAAAATTCTTGACCTTGTCTTTGTTGATGAAAACTCAATATTTAACTTAGAGGAATGCAGTTTTCCGGTTAGTAAAACTGATATGCATCATGTGCCTATAACTATTTATTTGGAAATGTTTGATAATTTCACTGCAAGGAATATAACGTCTGGTTTCTTTAACTCCCGCGATGCTAACTTTCAGGCTTTCGATATTGCCTTGTCTGAAATCAACTGGCGCTCTGTTTTTATTTCTAAGATCGTCTCAGAGTGTTTTTATTCTTTGTGTGCACTCTGAATAATCTGTTTTCTAAATATCTTCCGCTGCTGCCGCCTAGGGTTCATAGATTACAATGGTGCACAAGTAGACTCAAGAATCTTAAAAATAAAAGAAACAAGTATTATAAACTACATAAAAGTCAGCTTGATAATGTTAATCTCAAGGCTAAATATATCTCGTTCATGAGACAATTTAACATCTTGGATAAATTTCTTTATAACAAGTATATTAGTAAAATTGAGACTGATTTGAAGGAAAATCCCAAAGCCTTCTGGAGCTTCATCCGTTCCAAATCGGGCTCCTCAAATATACCTTCCTGTATGTACTATAATGGTAAGTGTTCTGAGTCGATTAGTGATACTGTAGAATTTTTCGCAGAGGTTTTTAAATCAAACTTTGTCGCTGATGACAACTCCTCCAGGTTTAAAGTTAATTCTTGTCCTCCACAAGGTTTAGACTTTGGATCGATGTCTTTGACAGAATCTGACATTATCAGAGGCATATTCTCTCTTAAAAAGTATTTTAAATGTGATTCCGACGGTATATGTCCTTTTTTCCTTAAGCAATGCCATTCCTCCGTTTGTGTTCCACTGTGTATGATCTTCAATCTCTCTCTTCCTTCAGGTGTTTTCATCGAGCGCTGGAAGTAGCGTCCATCACGCCCATCTTCAAGTCAGGACGTAGGAATGATGTTTCTAATTACAGACCTATCTCTAAATCAACTGTTTGCTCCAAGCTTTTTGAGAAGGTGGTAATGGAGAAACTATCTTTTGGCCTAAAAAGTATCGTGAATCCTCGTCAGCATGGTTTTGTCGGTGGTCGTTCTACCGTAACGAAGCTCGCTGTTTTTTCTGAATTTTGTGTATCTGCCTTCATAAATGGGACTCAAGTGGACAGCATCTATACAGATTTCTCCAAGGCGTTTGATAAGGTATCACATTCAATTTTGCTTCGTAAATTAAGAAGCATTGGTTTCCATTCGGTTTTCTTAAATTGGTTACAGTCATATCTTTAAAATAGAACCCTGTTTGTTGAAATTGAAAAGTGCAGGTCTTCTCAATTTGCCGCTACTTCGGGGGTGCCCCAAGGCAGTGTCCTTGGTCCGCTGTTGTTCGTCCTGTTTATTAACGATATCGGGTCCTGTTTCATTAACTCTGATTACTTGCTGTATGCCGATGATCTGAAACTGTTTCGCAAAATCAATTGTGTCTCCGATTCGCGGTTACTTCAAGAAGATCTGTTTAATCTCGAAGTATGGTACCAAAATAATATGTTATCCCTCAATATAAAGAAATGCTTCCATATGACCCTCGCTAAAACATCTAAAATTTTTCTAACTATTATATTTCAAATGTACAATTCGCTTCTGTTAATGACTTTGTTGATCTTGGTGTCGGTTTTGACCCTGGGTTGACCTTAGTTAATCACATATGTATGCTATATTCTTCCGAAGGCTTACAGGAACCTAGCTTTTCTGCGAAGTCATGCGAAGTATTTTAGGGATCCCTACACAAGGAAAACTCTCTTTAACTCTCTTGTTCGTTCAAAGCTTGAATATGCCTCAGTTATCTGGATATATAATTGCCATGCACTTCGTATCGAACGTGTCCAGAGAAAATTTATTCGGTTTGCCCTACAGCCGCTTCGATTCTCTGACCCTCTTCCGCCCTATATAGCTCGTTGCAAGCTTATAGATTTAAACTCTCTTGAGTGTAGAAGACATGTCCATTCCCCTATGTTTGTTTACGACTTGCTTTCTGTCGTCATTGATTGTCCGGAGTTACTTGTGCATGTCCCGAGCAGAATNATAATTGCCACGCACTTCGTATCGAACGTGTCCAGAGAAAATTTATTCGGTTTGCCCTTCAGCCGCTTCGATTCTCTGACCCTCTTCCGCCCTATATAGCTCGTTGCAAGCTTATAGATTTAAACTCTCTTGAGTGTAGAAGACATGTCCATTCCCCTATGTTTGTTTACGACTTGCTTTCTGTCGTCATTGATTGTCCGGAGTTACTTGTGCATGTCCCGAGCAGAATATTGCGGTTTGTCCCGCCGTTTTATGTTATCCCTGCTAAAGCTAATTATTGGGCTCAATCCCCGATTTGGAGGGCTCTTAAAATGCAATTTAAAAAAATTTAAATATTGAATTTTCTGTTAGTAGGCAGTCTTTCAGAAGTTTAATGGAATCTGTGTACTCCTAGTGTAGTTCTTAATTTTTTACCTATTAATCTTATTCTAGTCTGTAAGATTCTTTGAAATCATAGACTCAATAAACACTGAATTGAATTGAAGATGAATGAAGATGAAGATGAAGATGAAGATGAAGATGAAGATGAAGATGAAGATGCAGATGAAGATGAAGATGAAGATGAAGATGAAGATGAAGATGAAGATGAAGATGAAGATGAAGATGAAGATGAAGATGAAGATGAAGATGAAGATGAATAGGGACGTTTTCTCATGCCGAAAATCTGGCAACACTGGTTGTTGATGCCGACGTGGATGTTAATTCTTTGAATGCTGTTATTGATGTTGTGCCTGATGCTGTTTCAGAGCCTGCGGTTTCTTCTGGCTCGAATGGTTGGAAAACTGTGCCTCATAATACGAAAACTCCGAAACGTAAACAGGTTGTGGTTGGTCGAAATAAAAACGCTGACCTCGAAATTTCGTAAAAATGAAATGGGTACATGTATCCGCTTTTAAGCCGTCCGTTTCTACTGATAAAATCATCGAGTATGTATCTAAACAGTCCGGTATCGACATTAAACATTTTGCATGCCACAAGCTTATTAAGAAAGACGAACCTTTAGACAAGCTTCGAAGCATAAATTGCAAATTTCTAGTTTCGTATGCATATTATGAAGATATCTGTTTGGCGTTCTGGCATAAATGTCCGACCATTGAATTCTGGCAACTGTAGCTCAGCCCCTAAGGGTCTTAAATTTTATTTTCAACAAGTAAGAAAGTCTAAGTTCGGGCGAAGCCGAACATTAAATACCCGGCGCAAGTATTAAATATATGTTTTTTCACCTTTCCGAAACCTTCCGCTA
>NW_016157621.1:230370-232892 GCF_001687245.7 Rhagoletis zephyria | reverse complement strand
TTGGTCTGAAAAAACGTCTTTTCCTACCCAAAAACGTCTTTTCCATGTATGCACACAGAATTGTTCTTATTAAACTTTTATTGTATACAGAGATACGTAAGGTATATTAAAATGTGATTTCGACAGAGCACATTTAAAATTCATTAGTGGTATTCACCAAAGTGAGCAAGTGGCCTGGCACTCTGGCAAAACAGCAGATGAGCTCAAGCAACGACTGTTGACAACAATTTGGTGAAAACCACTATTGTAAACTGGTTTGGGATCATTAATATAAAAATCATTTTATACATACACTTGTGATCAGCAGATTAAGTCATCAAAATTTTGATCGATTTTGGCTGTTTTTCTTTTGTTTATTTAATGTTAATTATTGTATAACTAACACAATATAAATCGACATTTCAAACTTTGAGCAAAAATTATAAAAAATCTGCAAAGTTTCAGCTAGATTTTCATGTTTTTATTCAGATTTTTTTTGAGTATGCAGTTTGAAAAGAATCACGTTGATTTTTAATATTTTTTTCTTCTTGTAGACATTTGGTTGTCGGAAATGCGAAATTACGTTCTGCTATGAAGGAACTGAGCCGCTGTGGTGTAGTGGTAAGCAGTGCGCGCTTCCACTCCTCAGCACCTGGGTTCAAACCCTGGTCAAAGCAACATCGCAAAAATATAGAAAAAAAGGTTTTTTCTTAACAGCGGTCGTCCCTCGGCAGGCAATGGCAAACCTCCGAGTGTATTTCTGCCATGAAAACCGGCTTCTCATAAAAATACAATCGCCGTTCGGAGTCGGCGTAACTCTGTAGGTTTCTCTGCTTTGTGTGACAACATCAAGGCGCACGCCACAAATCGGAGGAGAAGCTCGGCCAAACACTAACATATGTGTAAGCGCCAATCTATTTTTATTAATATTATGAAGGAACATAGTGCTTTTGCGAGCGTGCGTGTTGCAATAGATCAGCTCTTCCTGATTTGGCTTTTAATATGCAATTGCAAACATTGTAATAAGCCTTGTAACCTCAAGTGTTTACGCAACCAGCCTTTGAACGCGGGATCCTTAGTCCAAGAATTAAGTCATATGTGTCCAAAGAATATATATCTTTTGAGGCACCTGCTGCAAAGAACAAAGCTTGTAAAGCTTTATTAAGAAAATAATTCAAAATCAGTTCTACTTACAAGATTTAGTAACAAATTTGCCGAAAGTGTGAGCGTAAGTACTTATGTACTCTACAAGCAAATAGTACGCTATATATTGTACATTGAGAAAATTACTGGGAAGTTAAGAAACGCCATTTTTTACACAAAAAACGTCCAAACGTCAACAGGATATAAAAAACGTCAACCTGGCAACGCTGTCAACAACAGCGCCAGCAGCAGTGATAACAGAGCTGTTAATATTAGATTTAATTGAGTTAGTAACGGCAGCAGCAGCAGCAGCAGCATAGCTAACGTTGCTATTGAGCGCCATGCGCTTAGCAGATCCATTGGGGGGCAGAGCAGCATTCCAAGTATGATAGAATGTATTCTCTCAATCGTGGCACCATCCGATACCGTGCACTTAGTAGACGAAGCAGATGAGGGAGTTTCTGTTGGTGTAGGTAAACACTGTTCAGCATGAGCAGCAGTAACTGAAACAGGCACAACAGAATGAGTCCTTTGCAAAGCGCCGGCGGCTGGGCATGATGAAGAAGAGCGTAAAAGAGATTGATTTTCATTGTCAATCATCTCCTTACATTTGTTAACAGCAATAGCGCGGTTTGCGCTGAGAGCAGAAAGTTCTTTAACCACAGTTAGCAGTGTAGATTTTAATTGAAAGTCATGCTCATTAGAGATTTCACTTGAGTTATCTCTTAGAGAGTCTGTATTAAGAGCTTCTTTAGCCTAGTGCTCCCACCCGAACCAACGGGTGTGGAAGGGCAGCGGAGAGGTGAACGACGGTCATCCGTACGGTTTTTGCAAAGAAACAGCTTATTAGATGAGAGTAAGAAGTCCAGATCGCCTTGGTAAATACCAACACATTTGCGGTGAAATAAGTTTTTACACCCGGCACACTGCACTTTAGATTGTGTACGATCAACTTTTTGACCACAAAGACAAGGCATTGTAGGAATATTTTTGCTTTTAATAAATATTGAGTCTGTGAAACTCACATTATTAAGAGTCACTATCTCAGTATATTATGAGTTTCGCACTCACAAAGCGAATTAAAATTCACAAAGGACGCTTAAAAAGCCAGATAAGCGCGGAGCGAAGAAAAACACGTCTGAACTGCAGTAGCGCAGTATACAATACATCTTCATCTTCATCTTCTTCATCTTTATCTTTATCTTCATCTTCATCTTCATCTTCATCTTCATCTTCATCTTCATCTTCAAGATGAAGATGAAGATGAAAATGAAGATGAAAATGAAGATGAAGATGAAGATGAAGATGAAGATGAAGATGAAGATGAAGATGAAGATGAAGATGAAGATGAAGATGAAGATGAGTGAAGATGAAGATGAAGATGAAGATGAAGATGAAGA
>NW_016157621.1:211219-217895 GCF_001687245.7 Rhagoletis zephyria | reverse complement strand
AGAAAGGTAAGAAAATAAAATTTAGTAAGAAGATTTGTCTTCTTTTTTAAATTGAGAAACTAATAACAATGCCAATCATGCATTTAGGTACATTTCTTAAAGTGAAAATGGTCTTGGCCAAAGGAAAACGATGAGATGTGCGGAATACCAGATGATGGAGGAACGCCTATATAATTGGTTTATAAAAAAACGACAGCTGAATGTACCTGTATCCTCTGAAATTCTTTGAGAAAAAGCAAAAGTTTTCTGTTCTGAAATTTATGGTTCAAATGTGGAATTTTTCGCAAGCAAGGGCTGGTTTAATAACTTTCGATCAAGATATGGAATTAAATTTCTAAAAATTTCTGGTGAAAAATTAACTAATGACTCTACGGCTGTGCAGCCATTTATTGAACAACTTCAGACAAAAATTCGTGAAAAGGGCTTAACAAATTCACAAATATACAATGCAGATGAAACTGCACTATTCTGGAAAAAGTTACCAGATAAAACACTTGCGCTGCGCACCGAAAAAACAGCACCTGGGCGTAAAATTGGTAAGGAGCGAATCACGTTATTGGTTTGTTGCAATGCATCCGGAGAACATAAGCTAAAATTGTTAATGATCGGGAAAGCGAAAAATCCTAGGGTGTTCAAACAGGTGAAGCTGCTATTGGAGTATGCTAACAGCAAGAATGCGTGGATGACTGAGATGATTTTTAGAAACTGGTTTAAGAATTTATTTGTTGTACAAGTGCGGAAACATTTAAAAGAGAAAAATTTGCCAGTAAAAGCACTTTTATTGTTGGATAATGCCACCTGTCATCCATTGTCATTAGCTAGCTCCGAAGAAGATATATGCGTAATGTTTTTACCCCCAATTGTACAGCATTAGTCCAACCAATGGATCAAAATGCTATCCGAATTCTGAAAGTGAACTATCGTAAAAGTTTCCTATCATTTATGTTATCAAATTTAACCGATAATTTGACGGATGTTATTAAAAAGTTTTCTTTAAAAGACGTTGCATTTTTGGTGACGAATGCTTGGAACGCAGTAGGCACTAATATATTTCAAAAATGTTTCAACAGAATCTTGAAAGAAGAATGGGATTCGGATGACGACTTGCCCCTTACGCAATTACGCTCTAATCACTTAAGTGAAGTAATCGACCTGCTGGTTGAAATAAGTCCGGATGTGTATCAGAATAATGAAATTACTGAATGGATAAATGACGAAGATATAGATCAAGGAGAGCAAAGTGAGGAGGACGAAGAAATTGAGGACGATATTTTAGAAGGAAATGATAATCCAATCGCAAAAATATCCCATTCAGATGCTATTGCCGCATTAAACAGTTGCATACAATATGCTGAAGAGCAGGATTTTAGGTCCGGAGAAACTTATTATGAAACTTATTGGCCTAAGAGAGATAGCTTATACAAATCGCAATGAAACCAAACTTCGTCAGACCAAAATCACGAATTTTCTTCAACAATAGCATACAACTTAATACAACATTATTTTCATGAATTAAAGTTTTGTGTTATTTTACATTTGTATGTAATAAATCTTGATGTGAAATCATAAAATGAAATAAAAATGAACTAAGCTGTTGAGAATATGTAAAATTTTTATATTTTTTTAGGATTTCGATAATCCGGACATTTCGACAATACGGACACTGCTCGGTTTTTAATTGTCCGGATTATCGAAACCCTACTGTATATAATATTTGCGCCGGGTATTTAATGTTCGGCTCCGCCCGAACTTAGACTTTCTTACTTGTTTTAACTATAATTTTATTACTGAGTGGTTTGGCTTAACACTGCAAGGAAATAACTGCAGATTTATTTTAATTACGTATACACATCCGTATGCACATATACACATGAGTGTGTGTAACAGGGATTTGTCATCAGATGTCTTTTTTCGTTCTGTTCTTCTTTTGAAAAAATTTTTTTGACAATAAATAGTTTCGTAACACATGTTGGGCCAAAGTTATTAAAAGTTACTCTTCGAGTTGGTCTTGATGGGAATTGTAGACTACAAAAGACGGCCCAGTACCAGAAAGAAAAAAGGAGACAAAAAAATTTGTAAAAATAATAAGCAAAAGAAAGACGCTAAGAAAAGCGTAACTTCCCAGTGGGAAAATGTAATGTATAGTAATCGGAAAAATCATCAGTAAAACAGCCGTTTTCACATTCGAGAATGCATTTCTTTCCCCACGGCGATGTCCTAGAAAAGTGGGGCATTAATTTTTGCATTACCAGTAATGCAGGAATGAATGTAATTCAGAACTAATTTTTTGCGACTTTTTGGATACATTAGAATGCTGAACACCTATTAAGCAGTAATTGAATCCAGAACTCTTAAGAAATACATTACATTATTTATCACACATATAATGCATTACTACTTTTCCCACTGGGTTTATCGGACTATTGCAGTGAACGATGTGATGAAAAAAATTTGGTATGGAATTTTTAACCTAAACAAAAGATGGCAGCAGGCAGATCAAGAGTGAGGTGCAGATACTTAGGAAGGAAAAGAAAAAGTGAACTTTTTAAGGAAGTCGTTAGCGTGTGTTATTTATTGCTGAGCAGCATCTACTTTAGCTCGGCAATAGTGCACTTGGCTAGCATGCGCGCCTTCTAACGACTACCAGTAGCCTTGTGCTACCCGTCTCGAGTTATTCAAGACTTTCGAGTATTGACGTTGAAAGAAGTGTCACACTGCAAACATGGGCGTCGCCAGGATCGAACTTAGGGGGGAGGCGGGGGCTTTCGCGGGCAGTGGCTGACATATAAAAAAATCCCTCGAAAATTTCATTTCGCTTTTTCAATGTAGTTGATTGATTAATCTTATTAATACATATGTGTAAACTAAATGGCTCCATTTGAAAAGACAATCTTAGTAAGTAGAGTGGAGTACTAAACTTACATATTGACTTGTTTTCATACAAATAGAAGAATATTAACAGGATATCGACACCTGAGTGGAAGCTCGACCTATTTCAGCAGCCAGTTCCAAAACGCCCTATTTCAGAAAACTTTTCAAGAACGCCCTTTCTCAGAATTCGGTTAAAAAACGCCCTATCTCAGCATATAGGGCGTTTTAAACTAAATTCTAGGTCTTTTTCAATGAAATTTTGAAATAAAGCGTTCTTGAAAAGTTTTCTGAGTTAGGGCTTCCACTCAGATATCGAAATATAACTACTATTTTCATACTATAAAAAAATGTAGAACAGGCGTATAAAAATTAATAAATGTGAAATAAATACATATCGTCACCCTTATGCCAGAATCATGAATGTTTAAATTTACCAATTTTGAGTTATTGGGTTAACTTGATTAACCTTTGGATTGTTATACCAAAACCCAGAATACCATGCGTACACGGAAACACACATATTTCACAATCTCAATTACATAAATTCATAATAAAAAAAACTTTCAAACTTGATTTCCCAAAATTTTCTTTTTTACACATTCATGTTTCAGGCATGCGAGGGACGATATCTACTTGCCGCTTTGTTTTAAAAAAAATACACAGGTAAAAAAAAACCCTCTATTCCCTATGTTATTCGACGCCCTGAATGCGAATCCGAGGTCTGTTAGCCTCCATCACGCCACTTTCGATACAACTTCTTTGTATTGTAAACCTGTGTTATTTAAAAAGCAGACGCTTCTGTTGCTCAGCAAAGCGGTTAATCGTTTCTGCAATTATTTTTCATTGATTCTCTAAAACAAATTTTCAATGTATGCTTAAGATGCATAAACCTAAAGATAAATTTTACAAGAAATTAAACTTATAATTTATTAAAACTATTAGTAACCCCCGAAAATCGGGTGAATGCAGTAAAGAAATACTTACTAATGTTAGGAATTTAAATTTAAGTATATAATAAAACGTGATATTCATGAATATACTTCAGTATTTAGCACAAGATGTATTTTAAGAACTTCGAGAAAGACAACAATTAATCTCGTATTGCTAGAGACCTAATAACCCAGGATAATTTTTAAGTTCTTAAAGGACCTTACTCTACTCAAAGCTTCGCACAGTGGGTCGTGAGAAAACAGTCATCTTAAAGGTATAGTCTAGGGGTGGGCAAGGCCGAGGACGAAAAAAGTCACATGTAAATTCTAAATGCTACAAAGAGCCACAAAAAAAAAAAATAAAATAAATAAAATTATTATTAGAAATGAAAAACATTAATTTTATTATTATTCTAATGTACGTAAGATAGTTATTAAAGAAAATTCAAAAGATTTTTTGGCCAAATTTTCAAAATCTGGTTTTACGTCAGTTAAAGCCGTTCGTAAATGTTGGATAGTCAATATGTACGTTTGTTTAAAATCTCCTGTAAAAAATGTCCAACAGCAAAATTCTGGCGAAATGTCATTTGTTCTCTCGCAAGAGAAAAATATCCGAAATTGTACGGGAACAGAAAATTTGCAGAAACTTGCAAGTTAGACGAACAGCTGATAGCAATTTTTTTTACATTCAAAAGCATAAAGCAATACCGAAGACTTATCCTGACACAGTTCACTGACTAAACGAATAATTACTTACTTCTTACAAGTATATTTAGTCTCATTTTACTATTTTAACTTCCAAACCATCAAATTCAATTTAGGGATTTGCGTAAATTCCAACCAGCTGTTTTTGATCAGCTATTTTCTTGTTGGCAAACATTTTTCCAGCAGAAACTATCAGCTTTCCCTCAAAATGAAATGCTATTTTGCTCTCTCAATATGACTACTTTGCAAGTTTTTTGCGTACGCGAACACAAAAAGCTGATAGTTTTTATAACCTTCAATAACACAGGCAGACATTTTTCAGACCCTGGGAAAAACTTACACTTTTCCAAAGGTTTTTGATGCGCTGAATCTGACACCATAATCAGTTTTGCTCGATTGGCGCAGATTTTCGACATATTTGAGCCTAAACATGCGAAAACCCCGACATTTTGCTATATTCGTCATGTATTTTCATCAAGAATAGTTCGTTTTATTTAGAAAATTTAATAAACCATTTGAAAGTAAAATATTTCCCCTTGATAATGCTGTTCGACTCAACGAGATATTTTGTTTTAAACCTGAGATATTGTCCATTGAAGTTTATGAGTTTTGCGACATTACTTCTCTGCACAAATGCTTGAAAGATACAACACGAAAAGAAACAGATTTGTGGTATACGTTTAGGCGTCTTTATTTACATAGGCTGAATTTCTTTATTCATTCTGAACGTTTGGAATAAACTTTTTCGTTTACTTATTCTTTAGAACGTTCCTGATGATATGTTAACGTATATTTCCAACGCATTCTTTTTATTCCGGCTGTGAAATGGGATTATCCGGAATGTATAAAGAAACGCAGCCATAATGTGTATAAGTGCGCGTGCATAGAGAAAACTTATTTCGTTTAAGAATTTAACGAAGAAATGAATGCATGAGAAATTCTCTAGGAATTTCATTTGATATTACACATATAATATATGTACATGATAATATACACATACATACATTCATTACGTAAATAAAGACGCCAAACGTATACCACAAATCTGTTATCGTGTTGTATCTTTCAAGCATTTGTTACTACGTTTATACGCATGCATAAGTCGCTTTAATTCATTTCGCCGCGATTCAAAACATATGTATAAACTGAATTTCAATTCGCGTTGAAAGAGCGAAGTGTTTTGGCTCACACTCCATTTCAAATCGGTAGTTTATTTCTCCAGACAGTTAGAAAGAGTGTATAAACACCGCTCTCACTCAAAGCGAATTGGAGATCAGCTGTTCCGCTCAAATTCCAAATAATCGCATCAGTATTTAAAAGCTGATTAATAATAATCGTTCTTTTTCTTTGCCACGATTTTATAATGCCGAATAAAACTAGATTTTTATCACTTTCCATTATGTTAACTTATAAAATGTCAAATGAAAACATCTGATTTTATTTGCTTTTGAAGACGGTTACTTTGATGCCGATATAAAGCCGTATGTGCAAAGAAGTAATGTCGTAAAACTCATAAACTTCAATGGACAATTTCCCAGGTTTAAAACAAGATATCTTGTTGAGTTAAACAGCATTATCAAGGGGAAATATTTTACTTTCAAATGGTTTATTAAATTTAAAAAAAAAGAGAACTATTCTTGATGAAAATACATGACGAATATAGCAAAAAGTCGGTGTTTTCGCATGTTTAGGCTCAAATATCTCGAAAACCTTAGCCAATCGAGCAAAACTGATTATGGATTCAGATTCAGCGCAACAAAAACCTTTAGAAAAGTATAAGCTAGTCTCAGGGTCTGAACTTTTTGTAAATTTTGTAGGCCTGTGTAATTATCAGATACGCGATNATTTAGAAAATTTAATAAACCATTTGAAAGTAAAATATTTCCCCTTGATAATGCTGTTCGACTCAACAAGATATCTTGTTTTAAACCTGGGAAATTGTCCATTGAAGTTTATGAGTTTTACGACATTACTTCTTTGCACATACGGCTTTATATCGGCATCAAAGTAACCGTCTTCAAAAGCAAATAAAATCAGATGTTTTCATTTGACATTTTATAAGTTAACATAATGGAAAGTGATAAAAATCTAGTTTTATTCGGCATTATAAAATCGTGGCAAAGAAAAAGAACGATTATTATTAATCAGCTTTTAAATACTGATGCGATTAT
>NW_016157621.1:194921-211124 GCF_001687245.7 Rhagoletis zephyria | reverse complement strand
ATAATCGCATCAGTATTTAAAAGCTGATTAATAATAATCGTTCTTTTTCTTTGCCACGATTTTATAATGCCGAATAAAACTAGATTTTTATCACTTTCCATTATGTTAACTTATAAAATGTCAAATGAAAACATCTGATTTTATTTGCTTTTGAAGACGGTTACTTTGATGCCGATATAAAGCCGTATGTGCAAAGAAGTAATGTCGTAAAACTCATAAACTTCAATGGACAATTTCCCAGGTTTAAAACAAGATATCTTGTTGAGTTAAACAGCATTATCAAGGGGAAATATTTTACTTTCAAATGGTTTATTAAATTTAAAAAAAAAGAGAACTATTCTTGATGAAAATACATGACGAATATAGCAAAAAGTCGGTGTTTTCGCATGTTTAGGCTCAAATATCTCGAAAACCTTAGCCAATCGAGCAAAACTGATTATGGATTCAGATTCAGCGCAACAAAAACCTTTAGAAAAGTATAAGCTAGTCTCAGGGTCTGAACTTTTTGTAAATTTTGTAGGCCTGTGTAATTATCAGATACGCGATTGCAACTAATTGTGAACGGCATTTTGACTTTACGAATTTCATTGTAGAATACAAAGACTCACAGTGCCTTATCTTCTTGTAATTCCAAAAACTCCAGCTCTTCTTCGCTTTTCTTAAAAATGAGTATTTCGGATATTGTAAATTCATCTTCAATTAAGTTACATAAAAAAGGATTTATGAAGTATGCACACATACATTTAAATAATTTGAAATCGGCAAATCTTTTTTAAAAATCTGCTTTTAAATCATCTGCAATATTTTTTTCTAGCCATGGAAAATTATGAAATATTTTTTTTTGAGATCTATATATCTATATATATATAAATAAATTGCTGTTCGTTAGTCTCGCTAAAACTCGAGAACGGCTGGACCGATTTGGCTAATTTTGGTCTTGAATTATTTGTGGAAGTCCAGGGAAGGTTTAGAAGGTAAGTAAATGTGATAAAATGCTAGGAATTTAATAAAAACAACAACTTTGTTTTTCCTTAGAAATAGGGATGATCGATTATCATTGATTTTCGAAATCAAATTGAAAGAATAGTTATATCTTTGTAACTACATATTAATTCTCAGGAGATAAAAAATAAACTTAATTTTGGCTAGCTTCAATTGTTTACTATCTATCAGATTATTTTTATGTAGATTGATAAATCTTAAGTTTTGTCACAAATTAAATTTATGAACGCAACCATAATATTTGACATTTGACAACCAACAAATAGATCGATCCTTTATGTCGATCGATTCCTCTTATGACAAAGAGTGCATCCTTCTATCTTTGTGAGTGATGGTTACCGCTACGTGCGCGAGAACTTTCTTTCCTTCGGTGAACTTTTCTTACTTTGTTTACGATACCGAGGAGAACACGACCTGACTTAGGTCGTCGCAGTCAATCAAATGTGCGAAGAGCTACCTCACGTGCTAGCCGCACTGATGACCAGAGTGAGACAGATCGAGAAAATAGTCGTATTGATATGTCAGTATTGCGTTCTTTAGTGAGTGACAATGAAGTAGATACGCTTAGAATGCAAAGAGTTCATGCACATCAAACACAACAACAGCGAGCACGACATAATGAAATTGAGAGAGCCCGCAGACGCAGTGCTCCTGTGATCCTGGAACGAGCTGCATTCCACTATGATCCGGCAATAGGTTATTGTGCCGACAAAATGGTAACAATTGGGGAAATGACAATAATTTGTAAATATTCTAAAGCGTTAAAATACAGTGGTGAATCTACTGGATTATGTTGTGCTGGAGGCAAAGTAAAATTGCTATACAATACAATACATTATATAGATAACTAGATCGCCCTCACCCTCTTCGCTGAGTGTATGAAATTTTTACGTGCTACATTGAGTAAAATTTATTTCAAGAAAACTCAATTCAAAAACAGGAGGTTTAAAATTTGTTTAACCACCTTCAAAATATTTTCAAACTAAAACTTTCTTAAACTTATCATTTGTCATAATAATAATAATAATAATAGATTGGCGCTTATACATATGTTAGTGTTTGGCCGAGCTTCTCCTCCGATTTGTGGCGTGCGCCTTGATGTTGTCACATAAAGCGGAGGGCCCTCAGTTTTACGCCGACTCCGAGCGGCGATTGTATTTTAATGAGAAGCTGTTTTTCTTGGCAGAAATACACTCGGAGGTTTGCCATTGCCTGCCGAGGGACGACCGCTGTTAATAAAAAACCTTTTTTCTTGCGATGTTGCTTTGACCAGGGTTTGAACCCAGGCGTTGCGGAGTGGAAGCGCGCACTGCTTACCCCTACACCACAGCGGCCGATTTGTCATACTTTTTCAATTAACTTATCCCCTGAACTCAATTTGAGATTTTAAACAGATGGCCACCCCTTACATGTAGTTTTGATACCCATATTGTAATAATTCATTTAATTTATTAAGGCCCACTTGCAGAACATCCAGAGTTAAATATATAAATACAGAGTTCAGTAGCTAAGAGTTAAATTTTTACATTACTAAACCCGACAATGTCTTGCAGCAATGAAAACTGACTCAGAGTTAAGTTACCCGAGGGATTTCTAAATTAAGTAGGCACCACCCTCTTTTTTTGACGTTTGTTTTGATTGTTTATATTTATTGTTTGAAATTAAATAAAAAATTTCTATTACAACCAGAAAATCTAAAGAATGGCAAATATTAAATAAAATTATATCTCGCTATGGTTGGATTGATACACATGCCTGTCCAAGCACATCAACTTTAAGATGGACTTCTATTACTTGACCTGAATATGTACTCATTTATGTACCACATCCACGCCATGGTAGTTTCAACTGCGCTCATGAAGATCTTCAGCTAATTTCTCTGCAAATTGGCCAGCGACACTTCTTCACTGCACACTTTCGGTGCATTTAAATCGCATATACATACATATTTTTTTACGCGAGACTGACCGAAACCTCTATTTGAAGGCGGAAAAATGAATACATGCATATGTGTGTATGTGTGTATGTAAACATGTGTTCAAAAATATTTTTTAAATTTTTGAAATCTCAATTTTATTATTCTTGTTACTGACAAAATTGACATATGTAGAGTTAGCAAGTTAACCTTCGAAAATTGCTGAGCTAAATATTTAACGAGTTAACTTTAATTTTACACCCAACCATTGATTGTGCAAGCCAATTTATCAATTTAACCGGTAAACTTCGAGTTATATAGATTACCTGCTGTTATGCAAGTGGGCCTAATAGTTTGAATTTAACCTTTTGAACAGTTGGAAACCTTTTTAAACCTGTTTCGTGCGACACTCATATATATTGTGATACATATTCAAAACCATTTCGATTCATACCAATCTATACCAATATATATTGAAGCCGCTTTTTGTGTTCGCAAAGCTTGAGAACGGCCGAACCGAGTTTTTTGTAATTTCCGACACCTGATTCGGATAACCCAAGGATTATCATAGGCTAACAAAATTTTCGATATATAGATATAGGTATAAAAACCGAATTTTTCATACTGAATATCTCTGGAAATGTTCATGGTAGAGTACTGGAACTTGGTGTGGAGATATATGAAATCAATCTTATACTCACGGAGAACAACGGGCTATCTGAAAAGAGGGAATGGCGCCGTACAAACGTATATATAATTCATCTGCAGGTGTGTTTGTGAGTGAAATCCTCCTAAATGCTCGGACGGATTTAAACGAAGTTTTTTGTGTGTTTTTGAGTAACTCTCTGGATAGTGTAGTTTCACAAATTCACCCGCCAGTTAGCATTAGAGTTAAAAATGTTATTTACGATCCACTTTGGCTAATATTCAAAATATGTATTGGTAACGGTAAAGGCAATACTATTACAAAAAAGAGCTGCTACGTGGCGCTGGAGTCATTACGAATAATTGCCAAGTTAGAAAAGGTGCCGTGAATGTCAGATTAAATCGACCTGCTGCACCACTGAGTATATCTAACTCTTGTGCGTTACGATTGGCCCAATGGATGTGATTTGCCAGTATTATTATGCGTTAAAGCTTTATTTGGAGACACCAGGGTTGAGTTGTGCCGGGGTAAATCTCATATCACCACCGATTAACCAACCGCGAAAACCATCGCGCGCCTTTTACTGTAATAAATTCAAGTAACAAAAATTATTTTCGTGAAACTTACTTTTACTTACTTTTGAGGTATTTCGCCTGCAATAAGTCTATGTATATTGGATTTCTGTAGAACAATTATACGCATCCATTTTGAAATTGCCACCAAATATACTATACCTTTTTTTGAACAGATTTACTATAGAACCGGCCGCCAGGGAGTCAAGAGGAAATGTTCTTCAAATTTATTTCTTTGTGGGATTAACCGTTCTATGAAATGTTTCACTATTAGAGAATTTCAAGAACTTCATCACAAACATAACGCGTTCGTTAGGTTATTTAAGGCGGAAAACGACCATCAACCCATAATCTTTGCCGATGTACGTGCCAATGGAAATCGTTAACGTGAAAATATTCGACCAAAAGTTTCAATAAAAAAAAATAAAAAAAATATTTTGTGCGGGGCGGAGTTCGCCGGGTCTGCTAGTCATGAATAAAAATTTTCTTGTACAGAAAATTCAAGTTTTGTAAATGTTCCATCATATCGGTAAAGAACTTTAGGTCAGAAAGCCAATGTTCATTCTCCAATTGCGGGTAATGTTCCGATCTCAATTTGCGTATGTGTACATAAAAATAATAAAATAAAAAAACGACACAATGGAAAAGAATCTCCAGCAAAGAAATATGTATTTTAAAAAGTAAAAAGAGCCAAAATGTTCTGAGCAAAGAAAAAGTAAAAAGAGCCGCACTTTCCCAGCAAAAAACACGATTACCGTTGAAACGAATGTGGAAACGAGCTAGGCGATGGGAATCGCTTACCCTTTCGCTTCAGGAAGGCCTTATTTTAACATGGGCATGTCATTGGCGGTAAGCCCTTACCCGCAGCATTACCTTCAAATGAAGGGAGAACGCATGGATAAACAGAATCCAGAGCAGCGAACAAAGAATGCCTTACAGAGAAACTAATGTAGAATGCCCAGATGAGTACATACTTATTTATATTATATCAGAAAATGTCTTAAAAGATTAAATTTAATTAAAATTTTTATAAATCAGTTTTTATACAAACATATTTATGTATTTGGGTATTTAGATTTTACTTAAAAATCGGTATGTACATACATGCATATTTAATTAAGCTTAAAATTGTACTTCCTCACTCATGTACTTCACTTCATTGACTGACTTCAACTTCGCTGCAAATTGAACAAAGCAAAACATGATTTTTATGCGAGACAAATTTCCACAGAAACTAACGGTAGGAAAAGATTTTTTGGATATTCATTCTATTTTTCAGCTGACTACGATGCAGCATTCTACGTTGCATTCCCCGAAATGAAGCAAAGAAGCGAAATAAAAAAAATATTGTAGGACATTCTACTTTGCATTACCGACAATGCCTTAAAGATGCGCAAAAATTCGAAGGGAGAACACGTTACCACTAAAAGCAATTACCAATTTTTTGCTGGGTTGCTAAGCAAAGAGCCGCGTTTGGCCACCGCACAGTGGGGCAAAAAAGGTTGCTGTGGACAAAGAAATTTTGAGAGCCCAAAGATGAACCGATTTCAAATTTCATTTTTTTTTTAATAAGAGATAATTAAATTTGATGTGATTTTTTAAAACAGCTCTGGTTTTTTATTTATTTATGTTGAAAAATGAAAGAAAAAAAAATCACGTTTGAATGCTTCCACTTTTTTTAAAATACTGGAAATTAATTTCAAATGTCTGCAATTCTTTAATAATAACAATATACAGTGAGCTCGCGATAATATTAACAACCTAACATATGAACATCCCAAAATATGAACGCTTTTTCGCTACCATTGACTACTCTAAAATATGAACTTTAGGCAAAAGCTCCAAAACATGAACATTATTGTTTTTAAAAATTTCTAACGAATTTCAAGCGCTTGGTAATTTGGGGAACCCCCTAGTTATTTGCATTGGAAATGGCCATACGTGTCGCTCGGAAATGCTTACAGTGAATAACTTCATGTTCGGTTTTCTTATTTTTAAATATGCCTCAAACATGTGATCCCAGATTTTAAAGTTTTTTTTAATTGCAAGGAATTGAAATTGAATTGAATTGAAATTATTTGTTAAAAAAACTTGCTTTAGAAAAAAAAAATTTTAAAATTGCAAAGTTTTGTATTTCGTTTATCAAGTCTCGGTTAATAGAAAGTCTATGTTTTGTATGAGTTTGTTTGGAAATTTTGAAAATCGGTTACTGTGGTAGAGAAGAGGTCGGTTAAGGTATAACAATACCCTCCATAGGTAATTTTTAATTAGTTGAAACCACGATTATTCTAGATGCCAAAAATAGGGGAAATCCGAAAGTGGACCCAAGACAACATAATATAGATGATAACAGCTGCGTTATCGTGATGTGGTAAAGTATACCACATTATCCTAACCATATTACCCTCCAATTTTTGAAGTAGGTATTTTTTTTTTTTTTTTTTTTTTTTAATTTTTTTCAATAACTTTGTTAGTTTTGAATACAAGTAAAATTTAACTGAAAAATATTTTATAACTTAAGTTTCACTGTTCTCGTATAATAAATAATCTATACTAATTATATAAAGAGAAGTCCCTTTTTTTTGTAACAGGTAATCTCGCGAACGGCTGGTCCGATTTTCATGAGATTTTGTATATAAATAGCTTTCATTAACCACCATGTTTTAGGCTAAAAAAATTTACTTTTTTCGGGTAGGTGGACCAGGGACCGGTATATTCGAAAAAATCTAATTATGGTCCGATTTGCTTAAAATTTGGTACGTAAGTAGCTTTTTAGCATATATTGCATAATGACCATTTTTTCCGAGAAGTGGACCAGGGACCGATCTATTCGCAAAAATCTTATTATGGTCCGATTTGCTTAAAATTTGGTACGTAAGTAGCATATATTAGCATATATGATCCATTTTTTCCGAGAAGTGGACCAGGGACCGATCTATTCGAAAAAATCTTACCTTTTGCCTGGATAAGCTTATAGATTCCTGTTTTCCAATTTTCATGCAATTTCGAATATAAATAGCTTTGAGCAACGACATATCAAGGGGCGAAGATTCTTTTGCGCCAATCAGAAACAACGGATACTGTCAAAATATAATTATAATCTATACTAATTATATAAAGAGAAGTCCCTTTTTTTGTAACAGGTAATCTCGCGAACGGCTGGTCCGATTTTCATGAAATTTTGTATATAAATAGCTTTCATTAACCACCATGTTTTAGGCTAAAAAAATTTACTTTTTTCGGGTAGGTGGACCAGGGACCGGTCTATTCGAAAAAAATCTAATTATGGTCCGATTTGCTTAAAATTTGGTACGTAAGTAGCTTTTTAGCATATATTAGCATATATGATCCATTTTTTTTCGAGAAGTGGACCAGGGACCGATCTATTCGCAAAAATCGCATTTACAGTCCGATTTGCTTAAAATTCGGTACGTAGGTAGCTTTTTAGCATATATGACCAATTTTTTCTGAGAATTGGACCAGGGACCGATCTATTCGAAAAAATCTTATTATGGTCCGATTTGCTTAAAATTTGGTACGTAAGTAGCACATATTAGCATATATGATCCATTTTTTCCGAGAAGTGGACCAGGGACCGATCTATTCGAGAAAATCTTACCTTTTGCCTGGATAAGCTTATAGATTCCTGTTTTCCAATTTTCATGCAATTTCGAATATAAATAGCTTTGAGCAACGACCATATCAAGGGGCGAAGATTTTTTTGCGCCAATCAGAAACAACGGATACTATCAAAATATAATTATAATATATAATAAATCTCAACTGATATATATTTTTAAAGCCGTTTTTTAGTTTTCGCAAGGCTCGAGAGCGGCTGAACCGATTTTTTTGAAACTGCCACCTGCCGCACGTGTCCCAAGGATGGTTTTAGGCTAAACAAATAATCTATATGTAAAGGGGGCGTGGCACTTCCCATAAAAACCGAATTTCTCATGCTACATATCTGGGAAAGTGTGCATGGTAGAGTTCTGGAACTTGGTATGGAGATATACGAAATCAATCGCATACCCTTGGAGAAAAATTTAAGCTATTGTAAAAAGGGGTGTGGCATCTCCCACCCAAACCGAATTTTTCATATTGCATATCTCTGGAAATTTTTTGGTAGAGTTCTGGAACTTTGTATGGAGATGTACGAAATAAATCGCATACTCTTGGAGAAAAATTGGAACTATTGGAAAAGGGGGCGTGGCATCTTCCATACAAACCAAATTTTTCATATTGCATATCTCTGGAAGTGTTCATGGTATAGTTCTGGAACTTGGTACGGAGATATACGCAATCAACTCTTGAGGAAAAATTGGAACTATTGGAAAAGGGGGCGTGGCATCTTCCATACAAACCGAATTTTTCATACTGCCTATCTTTGGAAGTGTTCATGGTAGAGTCCTGGAACTTGGTATGGAGATATACGAAATCAATCGCATACTCATGAAGAAAGAGGGCAGCTGTTGGAAAGGGGGGCGTGGCACCTCCCATATAAATCGAATTTTTATACTGAATATCTCTGAAAGTATGCATGGTACAGTGCTGGAACTTCATGTAGAGATATGTATGTAGTTGAAATCAAGCCCATACTCATGGAGAAAATTTGGGCTATTTGAAAAGGGGGTGTGAGGCCTACAAACGTACCGACCTTTAGCTATCTTTGAATGTATTTTTTAGTTCTTCTGTAGGTGAGTTTGTTAGTGAAATCCTCCTAAATGGTTGTACGGATTTTAACGAAACCTTTTGTGTGTTTGAGTGGGTCTCTGGATGGTTTAGTTTCACAATTTAATCCGACAGTTGGCGCTGTATTTGAGTTATTACTAAAAATCTTATTTATGATCCGATTTGGCTAATGTTTTAAATATGTATGCAATACTATTGCAAAATGTGCTGCCAAGTGGTGCTGAAGTCGAGCTATTACTACAAATAGCCAAATGAGAAAAGGGGCCGTGAAGGTCAGATTAAATCGACCTGTTGCACCATTGGGTATATCGAACGCTCCTGCGTTGCGATTAGCCCAATGGATGTGATTTTCCAATATTATTATGCGTTCAAACTTTTAAGGTATTTCGTCTGAAATAAGTATATGTATATTGCATTTCTGTAGAACAATTCGCACCCATTTTGAAATTGCCACCAACTATACTGTAAAGCTTCTAGGACATTCACTATAGAACCGGGTTGTTGCCACCAGGGAGTGAAGAGGAAAAAATGTATTTCGCTTTGCGAATAACCGTGCTATAAAATGCCGCACAACTGGAGAATTTCAAGAACTTCTTCACGGATATAACACTTTCCTTAGGTTATTTAAAGCGGCAAATGACCACCAAACCATAATCTTAGCAGACGAATGTGCCTATGAAAATTGTAAACGTGAATTGTTGGTGAAAATCTTGGACCAAAAAGTTTCAATAAAATATATAAAAATTTTGGGCGGGACGAAGTCCGCGGGGTCTGCTAGTAGTTACAATAAAGCTCGTACATTTGCTACATATCTAAAAAAAAATACCTATACCACAATACCCGAAGTTTCCCTGCATATGCGGTTTGTTTATTTGTGTAACAAACAAAACGAATACAAGTTTATTTTAAAGTTCTAAATAAAACATTTTCTTAATTAATGAAATTGTTGTTTTTTAATTCTTGAGCCTTTCGTAAATATGAACAATCTCTCAAAAATTAACAGGCTTGGTTTTAATTAGTTCATATTATCGCGAGCTCACTGTATTCCTAAACATTTTTCTATAGGATACATTTAATTAGAAAATGTATTTCATTCGTTATCTATACTAATATATATTTTGAAAGCCGTTTTTTCGCTTTTTTCTAATCGAAAAACTCGAGAAGAGCTGTGCCGATATTATTGAAATTTTGGACATCGACTCTAGACCCTCAAAGGATAATAATAGAAGAAAAATAATTTCGATATATTAAAGGGGCGTGGCACCTCCCATACAAATTAAAGTTTTCACACACAAAGCAACCTTTTTTTGTCCCACTGTGCACCATTGGTATAGCCCAACCTATCACAATATCTGTCCAAGGCCTTTATTAGTCGTAATCTGAAATGCAATAATCACTGGAAATTCGCGCCGTTGATGGCGAAAGGCAATTAGTATCACACTTTTGAACTAAAGCTTGCATAACCCTTTCTGTACAAAAATTCAACCACTGATTCTAAAAATTTTAAAATGTCGATACCGTCCAATTTTGGATCGTTCATTTCAAAAATCACATCAACAAATTTGTAACACCTTGAACTTTGTGGTCATTCAGGGTCCTTTATAATGGTCAGTGATATCCTAGGTGTTTAAAAAAGTTATCTCAACTAATTTAGTTTTTTGCTTTCGGAAAATATATTTAAAAACTATTAAAATTGCCTAATAACATTGTAAGCCACATTTTACTACCGGGTAAAAAATTTTGCTTTCAGCTGCCATTTGTTAGTATTTTATACCTACATAGAAGGTAAACTTCAAAGGTTAGGGGGGCGGCTCGAGCCCCCCTGCCTCTAGGGAGCGACGCCCATGACTGCAAATCTAGGTGGAGTGTGCCGTTGACATTTGATTGTTTACGTCTGCGTTGTGTGTGTTGGCGTGCATTCAAAGTGCAAACGACAATAATAAACCAACGTGGCCAAAACACCACCGACTCAAAGTCGTTGAGATTTCTTTTCTTTTTTGCTTGTTGCGAACCGCATTAATTTCACTAAAGATAAGTACACCTATTCTCCTTCCTAATTTTACCCTTGTTCTTCTTCTTTTCATTCTCTCCAATTAAACTGCAAATTCTTTTGTTTTAACAACAATGGATAAACATTGGAAAAGCGGTTATAATTTCGCATGAAAAATCTAACCAATCATAGTTAGAGTAAAAAAGGCACCATATGGAGCGAAACGTGTGAAGAACACTGTAGAACAGAAGAAAATGTTGACCAACGAACGAGTGTAAAACAGAAAACGTAAAATTAAATCTGTTTCTCCATTACCAATCCCTCTAAAATACAAAATCCACTCGTCTCAACTGCATTCGTTCACTCGTAGCTCATATCCTATCCAGCTCGATTCTGTGTTGTGCATTAATGAAGTGTTATATTGCAACTCGATACATTCAGTAATTTTGAGAGCAATTTTACGAATCCGGTTAAATATTGTTTAAAATATCCGGATAACAAAATGAACCTATATAAATTGAATATTCGGATAACAAAATGAATGTATTGTTATGAATTTATTTCTATATTCGGCGGATTTCCTAAATCCTTCGGGTTCGTTTCATTGGATTATAATTTAACAAACGCTCAAATTAAAGCACAACTTACTTTATACAACAAACACTGTACAATACTTGTTAAGATAGTTAAAACACTTTACTACACTTGCTAAGGCAATTTATCTCTGTACTTTGTGCAGGTTCTGTTATTTATCGCATATTTTATCATTCTCTCGCTGTTCGCAGTATTCCTCCATTTGACGTTTATCGCTGTCGAATCTTCTACTTCTTTCGTCGAACATTCTGTAATTTTCTCGTTGTTTGCTTTGAACAATTTGCGTGTACACTACCCTCTACCTAAGTCTGATTGTCCCGATCGAACACACTTGCTGTACCAAACGCTGCAGGCCTTTCCAAGTTGACCACCTTCATCTTGTTTCTCGGTCTCCGAATGGTCTGGATTCGATATACTACGTCATCCATCCTTTTGACAACCTTATACGGACCTTCCAAGTTGCACTGCAACTTTGGGGACAAACCTTTATTAAACCCTAGAGTTCATTGCCTTATCATACCTTACCTTCATTTTAGCACTCATAATTTGAGTACGTTGTCTATCAAGGGCATGTATGCCTCTCAGCTAGGGTTGCCAACCGTACTATAATATATAGTACTGTACTATTTTTCCGATCGGAATACTATACACTGTTGGAAAAAAGTATACGACGCGAAAATACTATATTTCTTCAGCTTTAAATATAAATATATTTCAGTAAAAAAATAAATTATTTATAGTTGCCTCATATATTCCTCCAAATAGTGTTGATAGTCTTTATAGAGCTCATTCAGATAATATTTTATCATTCGTTACTGGAAAATTAGGTGATAACCATATTTGTATTTTAGGGGATTTTAATCTTAGCAACCTTAATTGGTCGCAAAGTTACTGTAATTCTGGTCTTACCCCTACTAATCTCTCAACTATTTGTGAATCTTATTTTATTGATAATATTTTAAGCCGGAACTTGCTGCAAATTAACACATTTAAAACAAGCTCAATAGATTGTTAGATCTGATCTTTGTTAGTGACAATATTAATTTTAATCTGTCTAAATGTTGCTCTCCACTCACGTCCTCCGATATGCATCATGTTCCTTTCGTTCTTAATGTAAATTTTATGAGTTCAGTTGATAAAATTGCCTTCAACTTTAAACGGTGTGATTTTGCAAGCCTGGACAGTTTATTTGCTGAGTTAAGTTGGGAAGAGCACTGATGTCGCCGAGTGCTATGATGCTTTCAGGTCAGTGGCAGTGTTGCCAGAACTTTTTGGGCCGACCGGCTAGATTGGCAAAAAAAAGCGGCTAAAAACGGCTAAAATGTTTTAGTGAAATTTCACATAGACTCTGGTAAAAAACGGCTAAAATATTTTAGTGAAAATTCACATGCTTTATTTGAATAAATCGCAAGAAACGAAGTACTAGTTAACACCATTAATTTATATCGAGTGTATATTCCTCATCATCAAATGAATCACTATTGTATATATCACCTGAATTCATTAATTTTAAGAGATCGTCATCTACAGTAAAATTATGGCAGCATTTTTCTTCACGTTTTAAACCGTATCTTATATATAAAATAGCGTTTAACGTTTTAACGCACATTGGATTTCTTTGCTTAGTTTTTATTATATTCATTGAACTAAATATTCGCTCTACTTCTGCATTACTTATAGGCAAAACAAGAAAACTAAAAACTAGGTTGGAAAGGTTAGCAAAAGGGTTTCCTCCTAGGGCATTTCGAAATTGATAAACTTCGGCCCAAAATTTTACAGTTGAGACTAAATTACTCCAGGTATGTAACGTTAACCGTTGCCATTGCATCTCTATGGATGTTATTTCGTCGGCATTATATTTGTGTTTTTGTTGCTGTAGTTGAACAAATACTTTTGGTTTAATTACTCTTAACGCATTTCCAACCGAAAAAAGTATTTTTTTTTTTAGTGTGGCAATATTTGTAGGGAGGCGTTGGCGTAATTCCTTTATTAAAGTGATAATAAAATAGCGACCATTTTCTCGAATTATTTTCTCGGCTTCGTGGTCAAAAGCGTTTGTGCTTACTTTTGTTTTTAAATACTCTTCAAAACTGTGATAAAACTGAGGAAATGGAGCAAGGTATGGTTCCAACGGGGAGCATATTGGATCAAATGTGTCCGCGCTAATAACCACTAGGGAGCATAGATGCGAAAGTAAAACATTGAGTTCATTAAAAATCTTCATTGGGTCTGCATTATTGCTTTCGAACAACTTGTTTTCTTTTTGCACCTGAAAACTAGGCAAATAGTAAAATCGGCTAAAAACGGCTAACTTTTTTTTACAAACCGGCTAACAAATCGGCTGCCGGCTAGATCGAATTTTCTCCGGCTAGTTGCTATCAAAACCGGCTAAATCTAGCCGGAAAACGGCTAAAATGGCAACGCTGGTCAGTGGCAAGAATGATAGAATACAAGATTGCGCCGTCCTGGGCGTTGACATTTGTGTACCACAAGTAAACAAAGAATAGAGCGAAAAGAAGAACGAGTTTAAACTGCCAAAGCAGTTCACTTTACAGCGAAAAATGTGTTTTAATTTTGCTAAATGTGAAAATATTGCATTTTTCACCTAATCTATTAGAGAATAGTGAACATTTTAGTGCACTCCATTGCTTTACAATTGAGGCTGCTTCAGCAAACGTTTTAGTGCACTCCATTGCTTTGCAATTAAGGCTGCTGCAGAAAACTGCAGCAGCATCTCTGCGGGATTGATTAGTTAACTTGCTAATGGAAGGTGCGTGGAGCAGAAACAAAATCCTTGTGAGGAAATGCTGTTAATATAATAATAGAGAAACATTTCGGGAACGGCTTTGGCGTGCCCTATGTACACAAAATGCAGCGATTCGTCTCAGCGCTACACTTGCATCTACGCTTCTTGCATCTTGACGGCTGTCGCAATATAACACACAGCACTTCATTGAACTAGTTTTTAAGCAGTCTTCAACTAAAAAATCACTCGCAAATTGCAAATTAACACAATTTAAACTGATTTTTCACTTATAATTCAAATTTCTCTTTAGCTGATTTGTAAACAAAGGTTTATTTACAAGTTACCACAACTGTCAAAATCGGCAAAATCAAAGTAGCGGTACCACTGACGGCGCCACCTTTGTTCGCTGCACCGTGGGTCAGTGGTGTATAATTAAAGTGACCAACCGTACTTCTTTCGGAAGTACAGTACTTATTTTTGAGCCGTTGTACTTCGTACTTCGAAGTACAGTTAAATGTACTTCTTTGTAATGTTTTGTACTACCCAATGCACATTGAGCAGATGGTATCAGTAGAGCAGCTGATTTGATTTTTTTCAAATAATTCGGTCTCTAAAATGTAAAATATTTTTAATTTCTTCTCACAAAAAATATAAATTGTTAAAATCTTTTTTCATTTGAAACATTTTCCCAAACAAAACAAGCGATTGAAAAGCAACGTTTGGAACGTTCACCTAACTCTGCAGCACAAAGGCTGATTACTATGTCTTCCATATGATGGATCAACACTTCGAGAAGCAAACAAGATTTACTAAGAAAAAAGTCGCACCAATTTTTTTCCCAAATTAAATTTTTAATTTTTACTCAAAATCAGAACAGTTTTTGACACTTTATATAAGACAAGCAACCACAAAATACACATAAATGTTGTTTTTGCTCTAAGACCTGTTTGATATGCCTTGGTACTACCTTTTAAGTTGAAATTTCTCTAAGTGTTTCGAAAAATTTCAAAAGGTTAGTCATCTCAGTAAAGAAAAGTACTCATAGAGCAACACATAAATTATGACTTTCAATCACTTCTCTTCTCTATGTACATAGGTGTTATAGCCCAGTTATGCATACTTAGCTTTGCATGAGAGTTGTCACATAAGAATCTGTTAAACGGGCTTTGCGTGTAAGCGGTTAGCCAACGCATATCACTTAACATGTAGAATTCTGTTGGATTTTGATATTTACGTAAAAATGGTATAGCAGTGCAAGTATGCATTACTGGGCTATAAGAGAGTTTAAAAATTCTGTGGCGAATCTTACTTGCTCCTTGGATATTTAGAAACGACAGTATCGATGTCACAGTAAACATTTTCTTATCCGGGCAACATATTAACCATTTCCTTATTAATTATCGTACAGTGCTTATTTTTTGGACACGACATTGCTCAATCCTTCAATAGGTTTTGATTAAACAAACATCTCGCAAAATAGACTCTTATTGTACTTATCTTAATTTTTTGAGGCTGGGGGGAGTTCTCGACCTTCTCTAACTCACAAAAGAAATTTGAAATAATCTCACATTTATTTAAAACAGTTAGTCGGCAATGATTTTTTTAAGTTTTCCAGCATTTTAAAATCATATATGTACATACATAAGTAAAATTTAAAACAAATAAACTAATTGCCCAAAACTATTGTGCCCAGCATACCAGCGGAGTCCGATAACACTGGTCTACAAATTTCAAAATTCCAAAAATGTCCCATCACGTCACGTTTTCGAGAAAAAAGGGGTTGAAACCCCTAAAAACAGCGTTTTTGGCCATTTTCGAAAAATTATAGAGCTGAACCCTGACGTGGTACAAATTTTGCATATATCAGAAATTAAAGGCTAAACCGTGCCCTTTCGAATGAGCCCTATGCCGAATTGATCGCGTGCACCCTTAAAGCAGGGGGTGTATTTGTGTTTAGGGGTGCAGGAAAAATTGATCACAGAAAGAATTTAATCTTAAACGATCATAGAAAATTAATAATGCCAAGGTTTTAACTATATTAAAAGTCGC
>NW_016157621.1:187966-192176 GCF_001687245.7 Rhagoletis zephyria | reverse complement strand
TATTTCGCTTTGCGAATAACCGTGCTATAAAATGCCGCACAACTGGAGAATTTCAAGAACTTCTTCACGGATATAACACTTTCCTTAGGTTATTTAAAGCGGCAAATGACCACCAAACCATAATCTTAGCAGACGAATGTGCCTATGAAAATTGTAAACGTGAATTGTTGGTGAAAATCTTGGACCAAAAAGTTTCAATAAAATATATAAAAATTTTGGGCGGGACGAAGTCCGCGGGGTCTGCTAGTAGTTACAATAAAGCTCGTACATTTGCTACATATCTAAAAAAAAATACCTATACCACAATACCCGAAGTTTCCCTGCATATGCGGTTTGTTTATTTGTGTAACAAACAAAACGAATACAAGTTTATTTTAAAGTTCTAAATAAAACATTTTCTTAATTAATGAAATTGTTGTTTTTTAATTCTTGAGCCTTTCGTAAATATGAACAATCTCTCAAAAATTAACAGGCTTGGTTTTAATTAGTTCATATTATCGCGAGCTCACTGTATTCCTAAACATTTTTCTATAGGATACATTTAATTAGAAAATGTATTTCATTCGTTATCTATACTAATATATATTTTGAAAGCCGTTTTTTCGCTTTTTTCTAATCGAAAAACTCGAGAAGAGCTGTGCCGATATTATTGAAATTTTGGACATCGACTCTAGACCCTCAAAGGATAATAATAGAAGAAAAATAATTTCGATATATTAAAGGGGCGTGGCACCTCCCATACAAATTAAAGTTTTCACACACAAAGCAACCTTTTTTTGTCCCACTGTGCACCATTGGTATAGCCCAACCTATCACAATATCTGTCCAAGGCCTTTATTAGTCGTAATCTGAAATGCAATAATCACTGGAAATTCGCGCCGTTGATGGCGAAAGGCAATTAGTATCACACTTTTGAACTAAAGCTTGCATAACCCTTTCTGTACAAAAATTCAACCACTGATTCTAAAAATTTTAAAATGTCGATACCGTCCAATTTTGGATCGTTCATTTCAAAAATCACATCAACAAATTTGTAACACCTTGAACTTTGTGGTCATTCAGGGTCCTTTATAATGGTCAGTGATATCCTAGGTGTTTAAAAAAGTTATCTCAACTAATTTAGTTTTTTGCTTTCGGAAAATATATTTAAAAACTATTAAAATTGCCTAATAACATTGTAAGCCACATTTTACTACCGGGTAAAAAATTTTGCTTTCAGCTGCCATTTGTTAGTATTTTATACCTACATAGAAGGTAAACTTCAAAGGTTAGGGGGGCGGCTCGAGCCCCCCTGCCTCTAGGGAGCGACGCCCATGACTGCAAATCTAGGTGGAGTGTGCCGTTGACATTTGATTGTTTACGTCTGCGTTGTGTGTGTTGGCGTGCATTCAAAGTGCAAACGACAATAATAAACCAACGTGGCCAAAACACCACCGACTCAAAGTCGTTGAGATTTCTTTTCTTTTTTGCTTGTTGCGAACCGCATTAATTTCACTAAAGATAAGTACACCTATTCTCCTTCCTAATTTTACCCTTGTTCTTCTTCTTTTCATTCTCTCCAATTAAACTGCAAATTCTTTTGTTTTAACAACAATGGATAAACATTGGAAAAGCGGTTATAATTTCGCATGAAAAATCTAACCAATCATAGTTAGAGTAAAAAAGGCACCATATGGAGCGAAACGTGTGAAGAACACTGTAGAACAGAAGAAAATGTTGACCAACGAACGAGTGTAAAACAGAAAACGTAAAATTAAATCTGTTTCTCCATTACCAATCCCTCTAAAATACAAAATCCACTCGTCTCAACTGCATTCGTTCACTCGTAGCTCATATCCTATCCAGCTCGATTCTGTGTTGTGCATTAATGAAGTGTTATATTGCAACTCGATACATTCAGTAATTTTGAGAGCAATTTTACGAATCCGGTTAAATATTGTTTAAAATATCCGGATAACAAAATGAACCTATATAAATTGAATATTCGGATAACAAAATGAATGTATTGTTATGAATTTATTTCTATATTCGGCGGATTTCCTAAATCCTTCGGGTTCGTTTCATTGGATTATAATTTAACAAACGCTCAAATTAAAGCACAACTTACTTTATACAACAAACACTGTACAATACTTGTTAAGATAGTTAAAACACTTTACTACACTTGCTAAGGCAATTTATCTCTGTACTTTGTGCAGGTTCTGTTATTTATCGCATATTTTATCATTCTCTCGCTGTTCGCAGTATTCCTCCATTTGACGTTTATCGCTGTCGAATCTTCTACTTCTTTCGTCGAACATTCTGTAATTTTCTCGTTGTTTGCTTTGAACAATTTGCGTGTACACTACCCTCTACCTAAGTCTGATTGTCCCGATCGAACACACTTGCTGTACCAAACGCTGCAGGCCTTTCCAAGTTGACCACCTTCATCTTGTTTCTCGGTCTCCGAATGGTCTGGATTCGATATACTACGTCATCCATCCTTTTGACAACCTTATACGGACCTTCCAAGTTGCACTGCAACTTTGGGGACAAACCTTTATTAAACCCTAGAGTTCATTGCCTTATCATACCTTACCTTCATTTTAGCACTCATAATTTGAGTACGTTGTCTATCAAGGGCATGTATGCCTCTCAGCTAGGGTTGCCAACCGTACTATAATATATAGTACTGTACTATTTTTCCGATCGGAATACTATACACTGTTGGAAAAAAGTATACGACGCGAAAATACTATATTTCTTCAGCTTTAAATATAAATATATTTCAGTAAAAAAATAAATTATTTATAGTTGCCTCATATATTCCTCCAAATAGTGTTGATAGTCTTTATAGAGCTCATTCAGATAATATTTTATCATTCGTTACTGGAAAATTAGGTGATAACCATATTTGTATTTTAGGGGATTTTAATCTTAGCAACCTTAATTGGTCGCAAAGTTACTGTAATTCTGGTCTTACCCCTACTAATCTCTCAACTATTTGTGAATCTTATTTTATTGATAATATTTTAAGCCGGAACTTGCTGCAAATTAACACATTTAAAACAAGCTCAATAGATTGTTAGATCTGATCTTTGTTAGTGACAATATTAATTTTAATCTGTCTAAATGTTGCTCTCCACTCACGTCCTCCGATATGCATCATGTTCCTTTCGTTCTTAATGTAAATTTTATGAGTTCAGTTGATAAAATTGCCTTCAACTTTAAACGGTGTGATTTTGCAAGCCTGGACAGTTTATTTGCTGAGTTAAGTTGGGAAGAGCACTGATGTCGCCGAGTGCTATGATGCTTTCAGGTCAGTGGCAGTGTTGCCAGAACTTTTTGGGCCGACCGGCTAGATTGGCAAAAAAAAGCGGCTAAAAACGGCTAAAATGTTTTAGTGAAATTTCACATAGACTCTGGTAAAAAACGGCTAAAATATTTTAGTGAAAATTCACATGCTTTATTTGAATAAATCGCAAGAAACGAAGTACTAGTTAACACCATTAATTTATATCGAGTGTATATTCCTCATCATCAAATGAATCACTATTGTATATATCACCTGAATTCATTAATTTTAAGAGATCGTCATCTACAGTAAAATTATGGCAGCATTTTTCTTCACGTTTTAAACCGTATCTTATATATAAAATAGCGTTTAACGTTTTAACGCACATTGGATTTCTTTGCTTAGTTTTTATTATATTCATTGAACTAAATATTCGCGTTTTTGGCCATTTTCGAAAAATTATAGAGCTGAACCCTGACGTGGTACAAATTTTGCATATATCAGAAATTAAAGGCTAAACCGTGCCCTTTCGAATGAGCCTATGCCGAATTGATCGCGTGCACCCTTAAAGCAGGGGGTGTATTTGTGTTTAGGGGTGCAGGAAAAATTGATCACAGAAAGAATCTAATCTTAAACGATCATAGAAAATTAATAATGCCAAGGTTTTAACTATATTAAAAGTCGCTGATTACGAATCTGCAGTTAGATTTTAAAAATTTAAGAAATTTATATGGTCGTTTAAGATGAAATTCTTTCTGCGATCAATTTTCCCTGGACTCCTAGACACAAATACACCCCCTGATCTAAGGGTGCATGCGATTAATTCGGCATAGGGCTCATTCGAAAGGGCACGATTTAGCCTTTAATTTCTGACATATACAAAGTTTGTAGCACGTCAGGGTTCAGCTCTACAATTTTTCGAAAATGTCCAAAAAC
>NW_016157621.1:149638-175605 GCF_001687245.7 Rhagoletis zephyria | reverse complement strand
GAAGTTTTGGACCCCAGATTCGTGTTCAGCACGAAAAATCCGTTCGGAAACACCAGGTCCCGTCTTATTCGCAAAACCCTTGTAGACCAGTGTAATAGACCGAAACAACCGGTTTTCAAAATGTTCGTAACTCGGTTTATAATTAATAAGTATTAAAGTGTTTTCATCATTTCGCACGTTTACTAGTATAGTGGTGTAACTCAAAATATACGTTTTTGGAGATTTTATTATGCAATTAATAAGCTTGATAAGTAGAATATGTTCAGCGCAACAGATAACCAAATTTCCCGAATATGGCAAAGATATGTGCCTTTCCATCCNATAGTTGCCTCATATATTCCTCCAAATAGTGTTGATAGTCTTTATAGAGCTCATTCAGATAATATTTTATCATTCGTTACTGGAAAATTAGGTGATAACCATATTTGTATTTTAGGGGATTTTAATCTTAGCAACCTTAATTGGTCGCAAAGTTACTGTAATTCTGGTCTTACCCCTACTAATCTCTCAACTATTTGTGAATCTTATTTTATTGATAATATTTTAAGCCGGAACTTGCTGCAAATTAACACATTTAAAACAAGCTCAATAGATTGTTANTAACTTTGGACCACGTCAAGAGGTGGTCACATACTAATCTGGTTGAGATCCGATCAGTGGATCATGAGATATATATATATATATTTTTTTTATGGGAGTTGAAGTCGGTTTTTTTTCTAAAAATTACTTGTTGTATACCAACTGTATGAAATGATAATATTTTGATTGCGTTTTCCCACAAAATTAAAATTTTGAAATACTTCGTTATATTATTAAACGTGCCATTTCTATTTATGGAAAAAAAACGCTAAATTAAAAAATTATTTACATATTATTCAGTAAAAAAACAGATAAAAACGGAAAAATCCTGAAGTAAATCAAAAAATATTTTATATCTTGTTTAAAATACGTTTATTTTAGATTGGAACCACAAAACAAAGAAGATAAAAAAAAAACACTTTGACTCCCTTCTCACTCTATATTCGAAGCGCTCCGAAAACACCCATTCAAGATGTTGCTGTGGGCGTCCTTTTTCATCCATATTCAGAGCGCTCCGCAGTTGCTGCCTATAGAAATGAACGCTTTGTTTAATGTAAAACTTTAAAAATTTTTCCATGCACATATTTCAAAAGTGGTCTAATGATTTTTAAGTCCGGAATGTTCGTGCAAAGTCTCAAATCGAACACTTTAATTTGATACATTACTTGTCTCTGTACGACTAGTAGATCCCTGGGAATGAACGCCTTGTCTTAGAATAATAAATAGTATAATTTTTATACCCGAGCGCACTTGTGCACAAGGTTATTATAACTTTGATCACATAACGGTTGTTTGTAACAGGCAAAACGAATCGAGAGAGATATAGACAAATGTATACATAAATGATCAGAATGGAAAGAGAAACCGATTAAGCGGTGACTGTCTTTCCATCCGTCCGTCCGTCCGTCTGTGCACACGATAACTCGAGTAAAAATTGAGATATCTTAACGAAACTTGGTACATGCACTCCTTTCTGGCGTAGGACGGATGGTATTGAAAATGGGCGAAATCGGACAATAACCGCGCCTACCTCCCATATAACGGTAATTTTCAGAAATATGAAAACTGCGATATTTTAGTAACTACTGAAGATTATTCACTCAAAATTGATATTTACAATAAGTTTTAGACGAAAAATAAGATTATTATAAACTTTTGGAAAATGGGCGTAGCCACGCCTACTTATGGTTACATGTGTATATCTTGGTAACCGCTGCACCAATTTCTTCCAAACTTGGCACGGTTGTTGACCTTGGTATAGCATACGAAATCGCCAAAAAATTTAAAAATCGGACAATAACCATGCCCACATCTCATATAACGGTAATTTAGAGAAATACGAAATCTTCGATAAATTAGTAAATATTAAAGCTAATTTATTCAAAATTGACGCTTGCAACAACTCTTTACCAAGAAATACGCTATATAAATATATATGATACAATTTTGGAAAATGGGTGTGGCACCGCCCACTTATGATCACATGTATATCGGCAACCGTTCGATCAATTTGTACCAAACCCGGTGCGGATATTGTGCTTGCCACATAGAAGAAAAACGTTGAAAATTATTGAAATTGGACTAAAATTACGGCCGCTTTTCATATAACGGTAAGTTTCAGAAATGCTTGAAACTTCAATATTTGGAAATTGAAGGACGCTAATTTACTCAAAATTGATACACCCTGGCTTACTATGTATCGGTATCTTTCGGAAAGGTGAAAAACATATATTTAATACTCGCGCCGGGTATTTAATGTTCGGCGCCGCCCGAACTTAGACTTTCTTACTTGTTAATTAATAAAATACATTTGTTGAATTGGTACTCTGTTACCGTTTTTGCATATTCTGCTTTTACCATTTGCTCATTACTTTCATACTATTTTTGGTTTTTATTTTCTGTACTTCTCTGAGCTATGAAATAGTTGCTCACATTTAGCGCGCTCCAGAACGTCTACGATTTGCAGGTTTTGCAGGATTTAGTCCAAAGTCGTTCCCGTACGCCACGTTCACATAAGGTTTATTAAAGGCGAAAACAGCTGTTCCTGTAAAACCTGCAAATCGTGAAGTACGGGAACAGGCTAATTATGTATGAGCGAATTAGTGTGAACAATTCGTGCGTAGTCATGAATTTCCACAAATAAATTCTAATTCCAGCGAACTGCAAGCGAACGTACGTTGTTGTTGTTTTAAGTACATTTCTTGATATTTCTTGAAGTGACATTTTTGTAAAATGTCTTGTAAAAAAAATTTAGTGAACGGACGTGTTGTGCGATAATATTTTCAGCACTAACGGGCTTTTACAAGATAGGCATTTGCATATGTAAATGCTACTTTTTTGTATGTCCAAGTATGTACCATATATTAAAATGTATCAGAAAAGTAGCATTTACATTTGTAAGAAAAGTTCGGAACCAGTTCTAAATTCGACAGATAAGATCTAGTTCGTTTTGCATCCCTTTTTCTATAGTTCCGAACCAGTTCCAAATTCAACAGATGAGATCTAGTTCGTTCTGCATCCCCTTTTCTTTAGTTCCAAACCAGTTCCTAATTCGACAGATGAGATCTAGTTCGATCTGCATCTATTTTCTATAGTTCCCAACCTGTTATAAATTCGTCACCTTAGATCTATATTTCTAATCAGGCTTGTCGAAATATTTCCCTTTTATATTAAATACGATCGGTTGAAGGAAGGACAATACCATCACAAATGTTTAAACGCATTTCTTAAAAATTTATAAACTACATTAGTAGTAGTAGTAGTATTAAACCTAAGTAGTAAGTAAAAAACAAAAGTGCGTTCTGCTTAAAAGTAAAAATATTAGTTCACTTTGTATTACTTGTCTAAATTTAAGAATATTGATTTTTAAGTAAATTCAGTTCTTTTTAAGCTTATATGTATATGAAGTACTTCGAAAGTTTTTGTCGTACTTAAATAAGATATACAGTCAGTCAATAAAGTTTAGGTACAGGGAAGTTTTTACAATACCGGCAACTATTTTTTAAATATTTTATTTTTCCCTAATTTTTTATAAAAATATGGTTAGTTCTACTCCAAAAACCCCAAAAATCAGAGTTCCAAACCTTATGCAAAATTAAAGAAAACTCCGCAAATTTCCTTCCAAATATTGCAATTTACACTCTTTTTAGAAAAAAGTTAAGTACGCCGTTTTTTAGAAAATTCAATTTTACTATAACAAAGTGCAAGTTTGAGGTAGCTAGGACTTACCATTCATATTTAGCAATTTTTTTTGTTGTTTGGTAAGTCTTAGCTTCCTCATACTTGCACTTCATTATACTAAAATTGAATGGGCTAAAAAACTGAAAACTCAACTTTTTCTAGAGAGCGTAAATAGAAAGTGAATTATTTTAATGAAATTTTTCAGAATTTTCTTAAATTTTGCACAGGGTTGGAACTCTGATTTTTGGGGATTTTGTTGTAGAAGTTACCATATATTTATAAAAAACTAGCTTATACGCTTTTATACAAATAGGAGAAATAATTTAATGATGTTAGATTTTATTTCTGTGCCCATTTCGTTATAGCTCGTTATTTTTTAAGCTAGTTAAGGTATTTAGGCCGTTTAAAACTATGAAATTATAAAATCTCGTCTGCGCGCTAGGCATACGAAATATATCAATCCCTCTAAGTTTACCTTAAAATGTTTCCAGAAATACGACGCGTGAACGTGTAACCTTCTTGGAGGTGCCACGGCGAGTTCTAATATTTCCAACTCAAATTTAATAACCTGGCCTTCATAAAATACCACTTCTCATTACTGTAGCAAATGCCTCAAGAGAGCTTTAGATTATAAGGCCGAACCCGGCTCTCCCTTTTCCATTTAATGAAATTTATTCTGTCTTCCACAAACACTTCCAGGGATATGTGGCAAGAAAAAGTAAATTTGTACTGGAAGTGCCACGCCCCTTTTTCTTATAAAACTAATCTTCTTCCATGAATTTAGAATTGATTTTACATACCCCAGTACCAAGTCCCAGTACTCTACCATGAACACCTCTAGAGATAAGCAGTATAAAACAGTAAATTTGTACGGCAGGAACCATGTCCCCTTTTCGAATAACGCAAATTCTTCTCTATGAGTATGGAATTAATTTTGTATACACATCTCGGTGCCAAGTTCCAGTCCTCTGCAATAAACACCTCCAGAGATATGCAGCATAGAAAAATCAATTTGCATGGGAGTTGCCACACCACCTTTTCCAATAACTCTCATTTTTCTCCATGAGTATGGTATTAGTTTCACATACATACATGCATACATATGTATTTCCATACCAAGCTTGAGTGCTTTACCCCAAACATTTGAAGAGATATGCAATATGAAACTTTCAGTCAGTATGGGAGGTGCTACGCCTCTTTTCCAAAAACGTCCATTTTTCTCCGTGAATATGAACATGATTTCACACAGTGTTGGCAAACTGTTAATCTGATTAACGATTAAAAATTAACGATTAAAATGTTAATCGCCTTTGACGATTAAAATTAATTAGTCGTAATCAACTGTACGATTAATGATAACATTTTTTTAATCGTTAATCGCTGGCTGCGATTACGTTTAATTAATTTAAAACATTAATCGTTAATCCAATTAAAAATAAAATCTGATTAATTTGTCTAGTTTGTCCGAGTTTGAAACCAAACACCAGTTATAGTAATTATTTTGTGTTTTACGCTTATAAAAAGCACATAATATAAAAAAATTATAATTATTGTTATTGGTAATACATAAACTGGGAACTTTTACAAACCTAGTTTGTAAAACGTTTGTTGGTATATATCTTAATGAAAATGCACACCAAATTGCTTAGATTGATGAGGAAACCCGACTTAGCCATACCGGATTAACTTGCTTTGTGTGCACAGGGAAATTCCAGCATAACTTAATTAATCACCAAACCTACTTGATCAAATTAAGAGTTAATGATTAAAAATTAATTTTTTAATCGCGGTTCCGATTAACTGTTTAGTCGGATTAAAATTAATCATGATTAACTGTAATCAGATTGAATTTAATCGAATTAACTAACTAATTAAAACATCAATCGATTAATGCCAACATTGATTTCACATACATATCACTATACCAAGTTTCAGTTCTCTCCCACAAATACTTCCAGAGATATGTATGTAATATGAAAATTCCAATTTGTATGGGAGGGGCCTTGAGTTATCGGACTTACTTTCAGTCTAAGACCATCCTTCCGAAATCCGTAGTAAGTGTACTGAATTTCGCTCTGATCGGAAAACCGGTTAAGGAAGTAGCCTATTTTTCAATCCAGGTCATAAACCATCTTTGAGCAAAATTTCATTTTCAAGCAGGTGGCAATTCTTAAAAAAGTAGCCTATTTTCCAGTATAGGTCATGAGCTATCTGTGTGCAAACTTTCATGCAAATCAGTTCAGTCATTTCCACGTATTAATTTAATTAAACTTTCCTAATACGTGATAACTCTTAAAATAGTAGCCTATTTTCCAACATAGGCCATAAGCTATCTCTGTGCGAAATGTCATGCAAATCTGTTCAGTCGTTTTAACAGGTGGCAAATCTTAAGAAAAGTAGCCTATTTTCCAATCTAGGTTATAAGCTATCTGCGTACAAAATTTCATGCAAATCCGTGTAGTCGTTTCCGCGTGATGATTTCCCAAACATCCAAACATACAAACTGTCACATTTATAATATTTATAAGATTACCGAAAACTAAAATATTTAAAAAAACGTTGCTCGTATTGTAAAAAAATCGTTGTACCTAAACTTTATTGACTGACTGTATTAAGGTAGCTGTGCTGGATTGCATAAAAAAAAAATTAATTTATCTTTTCTTAAAAAAAGGTAGCTCTGGTGGCTTGAATTTTTAAATAAATTTAGTGAGAAAGTGGTAACTATTTTGACACTTTTTTTTTTTAAATGNTTTTTTTAAATGCCTCTTTTTCTGCAACTGCATTGCCTTTCTCAATTGTCCTTCAGGATCTTGGCCTTTTTTTATGGAATCACTAAGTATAATGATTATTAAGCAACTCAAAAACTATATCCTTTTGAGAGGTAGCCGCACCCTTATAAAAGGAATAAGACCCAGACTTTTCAGGTCAAAATTTCAGTAGGTTGCGTATGTATGGCCTTTTCAATTTTATAAATTATCATTATTTTTAAGTGGAAAAATAAAACTCAAAATTAATGATAATCTCTGCGCGAAAAAATAAAAATCATAAAATAATCATTATTTGTAATCCCAAAAATAAAAATCAAATAATAATTATTTCCGTTCGAGCGAAAAAATAAAACTCAATAATAATTCATAACATAATGATTAAATGCTGATTTAAATTATTTTCTCATAATGATTACCTTCCCTGCGTTTAAAATTTGAAATAAAATATTTTAGTGAAAGTACCACATTTCATTGCTTTTGGACTGGTGCGTGTCTAGTTACTATCGGACTGGTTCGTTTTTGGCGAAAAAGAACTAGTACTGAACTAGAAATCTGATTCACTAGTTCGTGTTTTCCCTACAGGGTATATACAGCAGCAAGCTCATGCCCCCAACAGCGATGTCGTATGCATAGAATTTCTACAGGGAATCGTGCGGTTGAATGAAGCTTTCGCTGCCTTCCCAAGCAGAGCGTGTATGTATACGCGAATACGCCGCGCAGTCGCCGGCCGGGCAGACGCTGCCCAACTGTGACTTGTGGTGTCTGTATTTGCAAGACAGCACGCTTTGCGCTGATGTTCAGTCATCCACTGATTTCTTTTAGGTATCGATACTATTAGATTCTTTCCCTAACAATCCGGACCGGATCCGCTAATTATAGAATAAGCGAAAAGTTTGCTCTCAAAAATGGAACATAACCCACAAGTACGGGAACGCAAACAAACACATTTCGTGCCCAGAATTTGAGAAACCGTCACGTTGTGTTCGTTTTTGTCACTTAAATGCAAACACGTGGAAATTGAATTTCGGTTTCACAAATTTGATTTTAAGTACATATATAAAGATTTAAAATACATCAACAGGCCATTCACTATTCCTTAAAAGCACCAAGTAAATACAGGCAACATGTAAACACAAAACAGCTGATATGCACTTTGACACTTTAACTATTTTTACCCGGAGGAAAAGTCCGGGCTGTTTCGGGCAGGAAGAAGAAGACACTTACGATCCAATACGTTCCAACTTTCGCTCTCTATTACCCATTTTGTTGAGTGCGGGAATGATTTCTGGGCTGTTTTGGGCACCCGCGGGATCCCGCGTTGCGTACGGGAAAGAACCTAATAAGTCCACGCGCTGCTCAGTCATACAAAGCAGCAGTATTGATTGAGTATGCAAAATTTGGCGTTCAACGCATGCCAGTCTCTGCAAACAAGCACATTTTTCGCGGTTTCTAAATTTAACGTTATACGAAAGTAGGGGCGTGCAATAAGTATTACATAACCTTCACAAATGTTACTCGATCGGAACGTAATAATTACCAAACTGAAGCCGAGACTTGCTGCTACTGATTTATGATAATAATGTGATAAAAATCACTCTAATACGGTTGCTAGACGTACTGATTTTATCAGTACAGTACTGATTTTTCAACTCTTGTACTGATTTTATTCATTTCTTCAATCAGTACGCTAATGTCCTGATTTTTAAAAATTTGTACTGATTTGTACTGAATTTTCAATTCAAACAAAATACTTTAAGATTTTCGTATGGTTTTTTCATAACGTTGGAACTTCCTTAAACTGTACTGTAAAAGGTAAGAAGAAAATAATTTAATTAAAGTTGACATGTTCCAGATAATGTTTGATACACAAAGAAATTAATACAACGAAAAGATCAATCGTTTTATGGGCATATCGCCAGGCGTTACGTACCAGTTGCGCTAATATGATGGAGCGTAAATTATTTAAAAAGAACGCTGACGTTTTTTTGCTGAGTGTTGTTAATTATCTCGAAAATAACTTTCAGTTTAATAACAGCAAATTTGAATATTCTAATGGCTTTTGCCTATAACTTACAATTCTTTTTTCACAATTTATTGACATTGTAAAATAGTTTTTCATAAAAGACATAGAGTTAGATATTCTTTTTAGCGAATTCTTAGTCTTGCATAGATGAAGTCACTAAATAGTGGTACTTTTGCACAGTTTGAAAAAATATGTAATTTTGTTTTTTTTTCTCAACACCATACTCAAACGAAGCAACTGAGAGGATCTTAAGTATAAAGTTTGTTGAAGTTGAAGTCAGCTTCTAGTTAAATTTTTTAAAGTAATTTTAAAATGAAATGTATAGAATTCTTTGACTATTTAAACAATTAAGATGGAAATGATCTCATTATTGCTATTCAAAAATGTCATAAATATATAATTATTTATTATGATGTGTGCACTCACTTTTATTTTTTATGAGCTATATTTTATTTATATACCAAAATATTGTTAAAAGCAAGTACTCTGGCGTTTTAAAGTATAATCTGTTACCAAATTTGTTGTCACACTTTTGATTGGCTTATAATTTTTTTATGGGTGCGACACATGAAATAAGCTAACACGTGTTCGAGGAATTTTTTTTTTCTTCGGAGTTATGAGCTGTCAAAGTTTGCATTTTTTCGTGATTCTGACTAATCATGTACTTCTTCAAACCGTTATATCTCGGGTTCTGTTCATCGTAGAGACTTCATCTTAACG
This sequence comes from Rhagoletis zephyria, assembly GCF_001687245.7. Classification (NCBI taxonomy): domain Eukaryota; kingdom Metazoa; phylum Arthropoda; class Insecta; order Diptera; family Tephritidae; genus Rhagoletis; species Rhagoletis zephyria. The sequence continues at coordinate 166,335 of NW_016157621.1, read as the reverse complement.
TCGTTTTAAAGCTATATATAAGATGGTCAAGATTGTCCTAAAGCTAACTTAGCTATTAACAGCTGAACCTTTTGAAGTTGATTTGCATAGTGAAGACAAGTAAATTAGGGATTTAAAATTCTACCATCGTAATCCTTGTTTAATTCTCTATAAAAAACGTGGTTCAAAAAATGAGGGTTTTTCACGAACTATTTTTAAAATATTTTTCTATATGACGAGACGGTTTATTTTGTGAGAATTAAAAATTTGTTGTAATTTGTTTTCGAAAACTTATGTTGAGATATATTTAGTAAGGTGTTAAACATCGGGTTTTTGCAAAAAGTAAAACTTTATTGCGGATTCCGATAGATTACCTATCCATATATAATATTTGTACGGCAAGATTTTTTTCGTAAGGCGAGAAACCCCTAGAAATAGGCGTGGCAATTGCAGGACTTAAGTTAGCAAAACGCAGATTTTATTGCAGATTCCGGCAGAATATCGCTTCGTTACCAAATATTATTCCACAAATTTTTCAATCCAAGAATATTCTAGAAATGGCCATGGATATAAATATTAAAACCAAACTTCAAAAATGTAGACTTTATTGTGGATTTCGCCAGAATATCTATATGGATCGAAAAATTTGTGGAACAGATGTTGCTAACAAAGCGATATTCTGCCGAAATCTGCAATAAAGTCTGCGTCTTGCTAACTTTAGTCCTGCAATTGCCACGCCCATTTCTAGGGGTTTCTCGCCTTACAAAAAAAATCTTGCCGTACAAATATTATATCTGGATAGGTATTCTATCGGAATCCACAATAAAATTTTACTTTTTGCAAAAGTCCGATGTTTAACACCTCACTAAATATATCTCAACAGAAGTTTTCGGAAACAAATTACAAAAAAATTTTAATTCTCACAAAATAAACCGCCTCGTCATATAGAATTTTTTTTTAAAAATAGTTCTTGAAAAACCCCCAATTTTTTGGACCACGTTTTTTATAGAGAATTAAACAAGGATTACGATGGTAGAATTTTAAATCCCTAATTTACTTGTCTTCACTATGCAAATCAACTTCAAAAAGTTCAGCTGTTAATAGCCCAGTTTTTTGAACCACGTTTTTTATAGAGAATTAAGCAAGGATTACGATGGTATACTTTTAACTCCCTAATTTACCGGTCTTAACTATGCAAATCAACTTCAAAAAGTTCAGCTGTTAATAGCTAAGTTAGCTTTAGGACAATCTTGACCATCTTATATATAGAAATATTAAGACCGTTTCTTTACCTTTAAAACGACGTTAAGGTGAAATCTCTACAATGAGCATAAGGCGAGATATAACGATTCGAAGAAGTACATGATTAGTCAGAAACACGAAAAAATTCAAAATTTGACAGATCATATCTCCGAAGAAAAAAATTAAAAAAAAAATTTCCTCGAACACGTGTTAGCTTATTTCATGTACAGAACAAAAAAAAAATTTGAAGCGAATCGGAGACTTGACATAATATTTTTTACGAAATCCCTCCGACGTAAAAAAGAATGGCTCAATTTTGCTTTGAATAAAAATGTACTGAAAACTACTGATTTCTTTAGCATGAAAAAATCTAACGTACTGATTTCACGCATAAAATATGTGGGCACCCTATACTCAGATTAAAACAAAATTATTTAAAAAGAATAAAAATGTTAAACAAAAAGTCCTGTGAACTTCATTAAATTACAATTTTTGTATGGTATGTATAATAATAACCTTATATATTATTTCTCTAAGGTGTTTTTTTGTTAGTCTCCCTTTTTCTACTTTTCTATGTAAGCAATGCTACTAATGAGGTGTCATTTGAAAAGTCAGAGGTCCCCTGAGTGATTATTAGGTAATATTAATGGTCATAGCACCTCTGAAGTCTAGAAATTTGTAGATTTATTTTTGTTTTTATTTTACCACTAGCTCTTACCCGGTGCGCTTTGCTCCACCTAAATCGATTAAAACTCTTAAGGGTTTTTACTTTGTGTTTTATTTCTTGTTGTAAAACTATTACTTATTTATATAACATTTTGGTATACAACATTTTAGGTTTTTCCACCTGGCGCGTAAATGAATAAGCACCTTGGTGTTCCCACTCTCGAACATGCGACATACAATTGGCCGTGGGAGAAGCACGGCCAAATTGACGCCGCACACTCGAAACGTTTGCCCTTGCGATTTGTTGATGGTCATCGCAAAGGCAAGACGTACTGGGAACTGCAAGCGCTTAAATTGAAACGTCATCATTTGAATGCGTGGTAAGAGTACAACTTCACCTGCTGCCTTGCCATTTAGTATGGTTGCTTCAATCAAATTTGGAAACAATTTTTTGACTGAAAGTCTTGTGCCATTACACAAAGTCGGTGGCTTCAGATTTCGTAGAAGTATAATAGGTGAACCGACTTTCAGGACCAAACGATGCGGTGGTAGACCGGGGGGATCCAAAGAATTTAAGAATTCAGTTGGATAATTGACTACTTCATCTTGATTCAAAACGCTATCAATCGATGTATATGTTGTAGCTTCTCCTGGCAGTTTTTCTTGAATGGCAAAATTGATTTCGTTGACGTGTACATTTTTCGGTACCAATATTGCGCGTTCACTTAAGTAATCATTGCGTTGATAGTGTTGAACAATATTCGGAAATACACTTTCAATCAATTCTTCTTTCGATTGTAAAAGTGTACAAAAGTTGTTCTGCAATGTGATCAAACCGGTATCATCGATTGGTATTTTGCCTTCGCCAATGTCCAACAACTGCTTCGAAAACGCCGCTGCGGATCGATCATTTTGCAATTGGACTCGCATGTTGATGGTAAGAGTCAGCCTTTGAACATGTCTCCACAAAACTGACGATTTTAAACATGCCTTTATTTCGTCTTCAGGAGTTGGTCGAGGAATGACTGGCAAAGTTTGCCTGAAATCGCCGGATAATAATACTAATGCCCCGCCAAAAAGTTATTGATTTTGGCGTAAATCTTGCATTGTTCTATTGAATGCTTCTAATGACTTTTGGGCCAATGCAGGCAGTTTCACTTTGCCACCGGAGCAGCACATGCCAGCTGTTTCTCCTCGAAACTTCGCTGCATTGCAATGCGTACAAATAATATCCATTGCTCCAATGGAACCATGCAGGCTGTAGTCGTAGTCAGGATCGTAGTGAAAGCCAACATGTTCCATTTGATCGCGAAGACGAAGCGGAACTCTGCCTTGGCAATAATTTGGCCGTTGCACTGTGTTGCGGCTAGTGGAAAAGTAACTTTTTTCCGATTATTTTTTTCAGTGTTTTTAATGATGCAATTTTGTCACAGACATTCCAAGTAAACAAAAAACACATAAAGCTTATTTTTGTGTTGGCCCGTTGATTTTTAATTGATTTTAGAAGTCAAATATACAAAATTTTCACGAAAAGAGGGGATTTCAGGGCTGTATTCAAAATGATCTCATTTGATTTTGGTGACAGATATTTTGATTCGGAAAAAAAATCTGCCTTCGGACAAGTATCTTCTGTAAAAAAAAAGGAATGTTGTTTGAGACATTTTCATATGCACCTTTTTTAGAGCGAAACCCCGACTAAAGGTCCATTTTTCCTTTAAATTTGGGTTAGGTAAGCAATATCTAAAAAGTCCCAGACCCATCCAAACCACTACAGAAATGTTACATAATTTGTTTTCAACGAACTGTGAAAAAATCAGCTGCCCATACCTGCCCTCCTGGGAGTTATAGCGATTTTAGTATATCACTCTCAGTATTTATTCCATAGAAATAGAACGGAAATTCTCGGAATCACTTATTGAATAATTTAATCATATTGGTTTTCGGGTGACTTTCCGTCATCCCACGTCAAATTTTTATTATTTTCAGACCGGTTTCGGCTAATCGCCATCTTCAGTGTTTTCTTTTTTGTCACTAATTAGTCCGCATGTGTGTCCGTCTTTATATAGTGTTTTCTTTTAGCTTGTGGTGGTACCTTTCTCTCTCTCTGTTGTTTTACTATTTTATTCTCTCTCTTTCGCTCTCTCTCTCTCCCCCTTTGTTTTTACGTCTAGGTAGGTGGGTGAAATAATCCGTTATTGCGCGCTTATTTGTATTGTTTTTATTTTGTGGTTTTTTTTATTTTTATTCTACATCTATTCTAGCACTCCACAAAAATGAGCATAACTCTCTTAAAACTGAAGCTATTGACTTCAAACCGGTATCAAATTAAAGCTTTTATTGCCACCTTTCAAATAAGAAATGAAATAGATTTTGGTTTTATATAAAATTTCAGAGTTTTTCAACAAATATCGAAAAATCATAAAAATTTGACGTTTATAATTCTTGTTCGGACCACCCTATAGTTTATTTAAAAAACTAATCATAGGGTATTTATCAGAAATAAAAGAACAATTAAAATAAATTTTTTTTTGTGAATTTTTCGAACAATTATTTTTTTTTTTTTACTTTTGTTGAAAATTTGACCCAACAATTTTTTTCGGTGTAAATTTTTTTTTCACTCATTCTGGTTTCATTTCATTGGGATTTCATTCTGACCAATCTGTAGAAGTTTCTCATCGATACAATTAAAATTACAGTTTAGGCAATATGATTTCCAAAAAATTCCGGTTTCGCAACACTGTGCGTTGATTGTCTGCGGATTCAGCTCTAAACTGTGCACGCCGCTCTCTGTACACCGCTCTACCTCGGGCATTCACGCGTATGCCTGCCAACCGTATTACGTCTGCGTAGTGGAGGCATTTTCTAAAGTATTCTTTTCGAATAAATGTAGCAAATCGATTGAATTAAATCTGGAAAAAACACACAATGTTGTTGTCAATGTTTTTTAATAATTGTAAACATTCGCTCACGTTATTTTGGCGGTTAGGGCTCGATATATTGTAAGTAACACCATGTTTCCCTCAACTTATGACACTCATATATCAGTCAGTTTGTCATATGTTTTTATGTACCTAATAAGTATAAGTTCTGATGTACTATAAATCTCATTCACGCTTTATAATATATGTATAATAAAAATAAGGGGTTTATAATAATAATTCTGTTTACTATTTCCGCGAACTACTAGAACAGTCTGCTTTTATCTATGGCGCAGTCTGCGCATGGGCCCGCTTGTTAAACTAATTAGTGATTGTCCAATTTGTGCTAGTTCAATGTTTCCATATTCATTTGCATAAATTAAATTTTTCCATGGTTCCCAAATTTGCAAAAATTCCCAAAGTATAGCTAATATGAAAAAACTGATTAGTATATTTGGAACCAGCGACCTAAATACACACCAGAAATATGAATGCTGTTATTTACATCTTCTGACTAAACACCAGTGCAATTATCAACACAAAAATGGCAAGTTGGTTAAAAAACAGGTAAGTTTGAGAGTAACCATAAATTAAAGGACTGCCAGAGATGATATTTGACTTTGTCGTTTGCTTTTGCAGATTCGTTATCTAATAACATCCACCAAAACTTTTTGGTACTTTGTGTCACTTGGGGGCCGATGCGCGGGCTCTTGCAATTAAAAGTTGCGTTCTAGATGCTTCACGATTTGCAGGTTTTTACAGGAAGTCATTCCAGGTGACCACCTCCCATAAGGTTTATTAATGGAGAAAACAGCTGTTCCTGCAAATCGTGAATTTCGTGAATATCGTGAAGCATCTGGAACGCAACTAAAATAAACAGGATTGTTGTTGACCTCATGATACAATATAAATTCACTATTACCAAAGGATTTGAGAAACATTAAATTTTCGACCCGCCCTATTGAATATACTATTTAATGTCGTAGCCATTTCAAAACTAAAAATCTGTAATGAAATTCATATTCAAGACTTTACCATACGTCTCCGTAGAGCAAAAAGTCTATTTAGCTTGCTAAATACAGCGTAGAGTTGTCGTAGAGTTTTCGATCTATCTGCGTTGGACTGTGTACACGGCGAAAAAGTCTAGCTTAAAGCTAAGCGTACACAGTAGAGAAGAAATGCGAGACTTAGACAAAAATCTCGCTAGAGACCTGTAAACACTCAATAGAGCTTTACGAGAGACTCACCTACAAAGTCTACGTTAGAGTTATTTAGCGAGGCTTTTTCGCCGTCTACACAGTCCAACGCAGCTAGATAGAAAACTCTACGACAACTCTACGCTCTATTTAGCAAGCTAAATAGATTTTTTGCTCCACGGAGACGTATGGTAAAGTGTTGACAATGAATTTCATTACAGATTGTTAAATTTTGAAATGGCTACGACATTAAATCGTATATTCGATAAAAGCACACAATTTTAGGTATATTTAGAACGTAGCCAAATAATGTATCGGGAATCATTCTCTTATTTTCATTGGCATTTCAATGGCTTTTCCAATAGCCTCCTTCCTTTGCAAAGGGGCATTATTATTGGTTAAAACATAAGGGGTATTCACAAATTGAGCAGGTGGTCTGGCACTCTGGCAACAGTCGTTGCTTGAGTTACCTGCTTTTTTGTCGGAGTGCCAGGCCACTTGCCCAACTTGGTGAATACCTACATATACATAGTAATTTGGCTGGAACTTCTCGGAGAAACTCCTTTCAAGGGAATTTTAAATATTTAAAGTTGTTTAATGTGAGTCCAAAAGTACTCATAGTACCGAAGAGAGAGGTTGCCATGTTTAATTTTTAGGTACATTTGTCTACTTTTAAGTAAATTTTTTTCGGCACATAAGTACAATTTGAAAATTCAATTCTTGTTTATATTGCGAAATTGTATTTTATGACGTCAGAAAATAGGTGAATAGCGCTCCGCTGATGACGCAAACTATATTTTCTATATCGTGGCTTTGAAATAAATACATATACATATACATACAACAAGCGTTGACAACAATTCGAGATAGACAACTAACTCTAGGCGCGAGGTAACTATTGTTTACCGTGTACACAGCTTGTTGAGTACGTGGTAGAGAAAAATTGAGATTTCTCTATTTTGTCTCTAGCTAGAGTGAATATCTCCTAGAGTTGCACTACCGTGCAAACTTAATTGAGAGAGGAGATTTTGTTTTCCAGTAAAACTCTAGAGAGATTTCCCTACCGTGTACGCTTAACTTTAGACAGCTTGGAGGACCTTAGATGCGTCGAAATCAGGGATCTTCCAAAATTCGTTCAAAGTTCGAAATGGTTTTAGGAGGGATTAGGAGTTGCTGATCCCACATGCGGCGTCACAATGGGCCCCGAGCCTAAGTGTGTCTTGCAGACGACCGTGACAACCTAACCTATCATAACTATCATCGGATGAATCATTCGTTGAATAGTCGTGACAATAAAATACAGAACTATGTGAAAAAGATGCCTAATTTGACACCTTGGAACTCGTTAAAAAATGGATTTTTTGGCGAATTCCGACCCTATGGTTGGGCTTGAGTTTGTACAGAAATAATTAATTACTTCGATGCAGAAAACTCTATAAGTTGCAATACGAATCCGGATGAACGTAGAAGTAAAAAACCGCGAGCGTACGCTGTACAAGAAGAAGTGAAGACCAACAATTTATTTCAAGTATCGTTTTCACAAAGCTATTGACATTTTAAGAATAGAAGGAATTGGCAAATGAGTGAAAATGAGAGTATGAGAGAATCTCATTATTGAGTACTTATACTAATATGACAGTTCTTAACTTATACTACAGTGTGTTACAAAATTATTTTGCAAGAAATAAAAGTGAATGTTATCACATTTGATTCTAGACCAAACATACTGCCCAACATTGAAACTCTTAGTTTCAATCAATCGGTAGCAATGCCAACTTTGCTAGGGGGCGCCGCAGGATCGTTGAAGCTGTGTTAACATCTGCTACTCGTACATGTCCATCTTTACCAGCAATAACGTTTGCGACACGTCCCATCAGCCATTTCATAGGAGGTTGATTATCATCGTAAATGAGGACTAGGTCATTAATTTGCAAGTCTCACTGTGTTTCTGCCAGCGTTGACGATTTTGCAATTCGGTGATATATTCGTGATGCCATCTGTGCCAGATATGTGCCTTTGTTGCAGAAATTCTTTGCCATCGCTGAAGATTCGAAATATCCTCAACCAACTTCGTAGGTTCTGGAATGCCTTTTATAGAACTTCCAATTAAAAAATGCCCCGGTGTTAGGGCCTCCAAGTCGTTGGGATTTGATGACAGTGCACCAAGTGGTCGAGAATTCATAACCGCTTCGATTTCAGCCAGTGAAGTGCTCAACTCCTCGAACGTTAACCGTGCAGTCGTCAGAGTTCGATACATATGCGCCTTTGCCGACTTAACGGCAGCCTCCCAGAGTCCTCCGAAATGTGGTGCTCTGGGGGGAATAAATGAAAAATCAATAAAATTAGACGAGTAAAGATCAGTAGTTTTCTTTACATTGGCGGAGCTCTGAAAAGCTTTAGCAAACTCTTTTAGTTTGGCGAGGTTGCCAACAAACTTTGTTGCATTGTCACTATAAATCTTCGCGGCAGTTCACTATCCAAAATTTTGCTGAATTATTGCTACCAGTGCTGGTGGTCCTGCATGATAGTTAACGCAATGAAAATGTGTTATCATGCATTTTACAAAGAAATCATTTTTCGGTAACAGTATTGGCCACTTAGCCGAGTCCGGAATGTCTGCATGTCTCAATCGACCACCAACTCGCATTAGTTGGAAATCGCCCTAATGTTGCAAAAAAGGGTTCAGTGAGGCGAACGCCCCCTTAACTTCATCCGGTTTCCTCAAGGTGGCGATTTCGTTTGCAAAGTAATGCTGTTGAATAACCCAAGCAACTCGTTTAAGAGCTTCTTCTAGTTCTGTCGCTGTGTAAGGCATTCGTCGTAGATGGCGATTCATTGTCCGAAAGCGCAGCATAATTGCAACAACACGAAGACCCTTTATGTAACTGCTTATTTGATGAAGTCTTTGAAGCAGATATGGTATTTCGATAACCTCACAGGTAAATGCAAGCTTGCGTTTTTCCAAGTCATGATCTTTGTCGGATAAGTAGCCACTAAATGTTGATGGCCACGTTGATGAATCATGGAGAAGAAATGGAGGTCCGTGAAGCCAATTTGATTCCACAAGTTCGTTGACCGAACAGCCGCCTGAAATGTGATCTGCAGGGATATGTCTTTAAGTNGTTTCCTCAAGGTGGCGATTTCGTTTGCAAAGTAATGCTGTTGAATAATCTAAGCAACTCGTTTAAGAGCTTCTTCTAGTTCTGTCGCTGTGTAAGGCATTCGTCGTAGATGCATAATTAGCATAATTGCAACAACACGAAGACCCTTTATGTAACTGCAGATATGGTATTTCGATAACCTCACAGGTACATGCAAGCTTGCGTTTTTCCAAGTCATGATCTTTGTCGGATAAGTAGCCACTAAATGTTGATGGCCACGTTGATGAATCATGGAGAAGAAATGGAGGTCCGTGAAGCCAATTTGATTCCACAAGTTCGTTGACCGAACAGCCGCCTGAAATGTGATCTGCAGGGATATGTCTTTAAGTTACGTCCTTTGTTAATTGTTGAACATCAGATACTCGATTACCAACAAACGTTGACTGTGTTGATGATTGCGATTGTATCCAGTTCATTGTGATTTGCGAAACGGACCAAAAATACCTTTGGGAAATTTGCAAGTTAAGATGCTCTTCGATTTTGTTCCAGAACTTAACGAGTAAATGTGCGGCGCATAACTCCAAACGAGGAAGTGTGCGAACCTTTAATGGAGCAACGCGTGATTTGGACGCTAAGAGATTTACTGTGACATTGCCTTCTTCATCCTGGCAGCGAACATACAAACAGCATCCATACGCCTTTGTCGAGGCATCTCCAAAGCCATGAACTTGTATGTCGACAGCATTTGCAAAACCAACATATCTCGGAATACGTATGAGGTGCAACTGCTGTAAATCTTGGCGAATAGCTTCCCAAGCACTTGAAATTATTTGTGGCACAGATTCGTCTCAGTCACATTGAAGAACCCATAACCTTTGCAGCAAGATTTTCGCTTTAATGATAACAGGACTTATAAGTCCCAGTGGGTCAGAGTTGTTGACAAGATTGATCGCTTCGTGATGCTAGTTGTCAGATTTTTTGGATGATACGCGAATCCGAAAACGTCGTCACTGGTATACCAAGATATTCCAAGTGCACTTGTTGTGGTATTGTCGTCCAAACAGACGTTCTTGATATCCGTCACTGATTCCATTAGTGATGGGTGATTACAGAACCATTTAGTGAGGGAAAGCTGAGCAGAATTCAAAACTTCGCAGACTTCCTTCTTAATCATTAACAGGGATTGCAGATCATCTGCTCCTGTTAACATATCGTCAGTTTTGATGATTTTCTTTCCGAGATCATTCCCATGTGGACAGGTCTCTGCTGCGAATTGTAAACTACGAATTGCAAGATAAGGCGCCGCTGCAGTACCATATGTAACGGTGTTGAGGCTATATGTAGAAATTGGTTAAGTTTTGTCATAACGCCAGAGAATCAAGTGGTACTTATGATCAACGGGATGTAGTAAAAATTGCCGACACATTTTTGTAATATCAGCTGTAAGACCATATTTGTGGCACCGGAATTGTAAAAGAGTAATTAATAATTCATTTTGAAGTTGCGGGCCGACCATGAGTAGTTCATTGAGTGAGACCTGGGAAGCTGTACGACACGATGCGTCGAAGACAACTCTCAATTTAGTTGCCGTACTTCCCGGCTTTACCACGCAGTGGTGGGGTACAAAATAGTGTGGTGAATCTAGTTCCACATTTTTGATTAATGACATATGGCCCAGTTCTTCGTACTCCTTCAAAAATTTTGTATATTCGCCCTTTAATGTTGGATTTTTCTCGAGTTTGTTTTCCATTGCTAAGAAGCGTCGCATAGTTATATCTCGCGAATTACCAAGACTGCGGACATCACCCTTGAACGGCAGCTTTACCATGAGTCGACCATTGGATTTGGACTGGTATTCTTCTGATGTCAAATGTTGCCTCTTTGAATTGACTTCTTCAAGCTGCCATAATTTTTCAACCTTACGGTTTATATTATCTATTGTAGAAATAGCTGCACAATGGGATGGATTGCTAATTGGTTGTCGTGAAGCGGAACATTTTCCGGATACGATCCAGCCAAATAAAGTTTTTTGCAGAGTAGGCAAGTTATCGCCAAGACGGATTTGACCAAAGGATAAAAGCGAAAAAAGGCTTCTGCCCCAAACAACATATCGACTCCATGTGCGCGGTGAAATTCAGGGTCCGCGAGCTTAATATTTCTAGGAATCATTAGATCTGCTGCTGCTACAGTTTCACTAGGACGATAGCCAGAGATTTGTGGAGATATTTGGAATTCTAGCGACGTTTCAAAATTATTAATGCGAGAGCGAATGGTAGTTTGCGTTTTAAATGCTATTTTTAGTGGGGATGAGCCAATCCCGCAGACGTCGATATAATTACGAGACTTACGAAGATTCATACCTGAACAAAGTGCCTGCGTCATAAAGTTCACCTGCGAACACGAGTCCAAGAGAACTCTACAAATCTTGAACTCTCCACAAGCGTGTCTAACCAAAATCAAGGCGGTAGCAAGTATAGCTTGCCCTCCTTGCGCTCAGGCTCCAACTGGTTTCGACACTGGTTGTATGAACTGATGCTGACTCATTTGTCGTAAAGCTGTAGAAGGTGAGGAAATAGTTTCGGAGGTATCGTGTAGCAAAGAATGATGCCTTTCTTTTACAAAATCGACATGAATATTTCGATGGACATTGCGAACATCCATGACCTTTAGCTAAACAATTAAGGCAAAGATTTAAGTTTTTCACTTATTGTGAACGCTGAGTCACCGGAAGAATTACGAAGCCTTGACACGTTGATATATTGTGACCTGATTTAGAGCAAAACGCGCACAACATATCCCTCTGAGAACTGCGTTTCGCTAGCAACGTATGATTGATTTTCGCGTTGTTAGTATAGGTCCTAGGGTTGCCAGATTTTGAAACGGAGAAAGGAGTACATATACATTTTCGATAGAAAAAAAGCAGTACATGATATAAAAAAGGAGTACAATTTTTTTTTTTTAATTTTTTGTGCAATTTGTTGTTACAAATTACCATTAATTCGGTAGAAACAAACAAAGATATCTTGGAAATATTTTTAAAAGCAACAATAAATGTGAAAAATAAATAACTATATGGGTTGGCTTTCCAATTGGGACGGTTGTTAAAGAGACGGTGATCGAAGGGGGAGTGGACGTGGCACCTTTTCTGACATTTTTGGAGAGGGCATGAACCGCCATTGGCAAAAATGTTTCTCCCGACCACCTAGGGCCCCTATGGTTCCCCAGGGACCCCTTAGAAAAATTGCCAAAAGTCACAATTTCCACTTGCGTCCACAGTATTTTTGCGTAGAATTCGGTTCTCAATGACCGCCCTTATAGGAAAGTTTCCGCAACTAAAAAACTAAAAACTAGAAAAGAATTCCAGACTCTTCCTGAATGTATGGCCATTTTTTAAATTTAAGCCTTATAATATTTTTCTGATTTTTATACCCGAGCGCCCTGCCCCTAAGGCCAGGCTTACACCTTTTCACTATCACACTTAACTTTGCTTACTAAGTAGTAAGCCACACTAGGAATGGCAACGTCCAGCGCGTAAAATAATAACTGTGGTACAGGTTTTTTGAAAAATAAAAGGGTTCTTTATAGATTTTGTGTTTTTTTTTTGTTAACTTTGTAAATATTTTACCTTAATTTTATTAATTGGTTTTAAAATCTTAATCCTGATTTGCATTTGCCAGCTTTGGGAGATAAGTACATGCGGCACGAACCTCTTTTTCAGGTGTATTTTTTCTTATATTTTCTATAAAAAAAAAGAAAAAAAACCTGTATAGGGTTGGTCGAATGAATGCCCTCCTAGTCACCAGTTTTGAGTCTTTTCGATTGCTGAGTATGANGAGATAAGTACATGCGGCACGAACCTCTTTTTCAGGTGTATTTTTTCTTATATTTTCTATAAAAAAAAGAAAAAAAACCTGTATAGGGTTGGTCGAATGAATGCCCTCCTAGTCACCAGTTTTGAGTCTTTTCGATTGCTGAGTATGAGGCCAAAAGACGGAGTATAAAGGACCCAAATGGGGGAAATTAGCCTATGGTTACAGAAGATATGTAATAAAGTAACCGACGAAGACTTGCACTTTTCTCCCAAACCCCCTGTTAAACCCAAATGAAGGTTAAATTTAAAGACTATACATTAACTACTTTTTTTACTTGCGCTTTTCTCTCAAAGTGTTTACCGCCGGTAAACCCAAATGAAGGTTGAAATTTAAAAACAAATTAATAAAATTGAAGTAAAATATGTGGATAATTTATTTTTCAAAAAAAAAACTGTGCAACAGAAATTATTTTACACCAGACAGAAGTACAAAGCTAAAAAAGGAGTACATTTCCAGAAATTTTTTTTGGGAGTACGAGGGAGTACATAGCAATAAAAAGGAGTACGGTACGGAGTCGACTTTACTCAATGCAACATGTATAATGAACGCAACACAAATTTGTTCATAAGAACCTAGAGACTGCAAGGAGCTGTAAAGTGCAGAGACGGTGTCGACTATGTGTCGCAACTGCCCCGGTACATTCTTAGTTGCCTTGGGAATGTCAACAAGTGCTGATATATTATCTCAATGGCTGGTATATTAGGATCATTATCCACGAGACTATTAAAACAATTTATAAAGTTTTTATACTCAATGTATTTGCCATCAAACTTTGGTAAACGCAAGTTTGATAACCGATTTGTTGTTGTTTGTGGAAAACATAGAGTTTGTTCATGAAAACTTTGTCTTCTACGCCCGTCCATTGCAGCTGATGTTTTGCATTTTGCATTTACATAATACGAATCAATTATACCAAGGCGACACTCAAGCTCTATTACGGAAAGATTATTGTTTCTTTCAATTAAGTTTCTAATGCGGGTAATACTACCCTTGGTAGATGCTCGAAGTTGTTTTAACTCTTCAAGTGACGGTTGATTTTCTGTAATTTTTGCGAAGCGAAAATGGTCTGTATACGGTATGAAGATGGCAGCAGCGACGTACGAATGCAAATTTGAGACAAACTGAGCTAGCACAGCAATGACCGTTTTCGAAGCTAAAATGCTTTCTCTTAAGTACTATGAAGGCTACGACGATGCGAAGAGACTCACGCAGAAAAAATTACCGCAACAATGATGTCACAGCGATAGGACAATAACAGGTGATAGCGTTGCCTAGCGTGTAAATGACACAATTTTACTCTTTGTATAACGAAATTGTAGAGCATTGGATTATGAACGGTTATAATACTTATGCTAAGGGCACCAGACGTCAGAATGTTATATTACAGTAAGTTTTTTGTGTGATGTTTGCACTGGAAATAGAACGCAACGACGGTGGTGTTGGTATGCGTTGGCGTAGCTTAAAGGGAATATATGTACATATACGTACAATGCGCACACCTCATATAGATATATAGCAGCGGTTGTAGCGGATTTTTAGCTATAGATATATAAATGCAACGTTAACGGATCCTCATATATGCAATTTACGTTGGCACACTTTCTGTCAATTATAGATCTTTATAACTGGAATATGGCTGTAAAATTGACCCAAAACTCCTTGCCTGATGGTTGAGGAAGATAAACGTTACAACCTTTGCACCCTTTTACCACCCATGCGAGGTATGAACTCCTTGGCTGATGACGTGAAACCGTAGTTAGGCACACATAGGACAACTTATGCGAAGTGTCAAAATCCTTGCAAGCTGATGCACCTAGATGAACCTATGATGATGCGAAAACGTGGTTAGGCACACATGGGACAACTTATGCGAAGTGTCAAATCCTTGCGAGCTGATCCACCTGGATGAACGTATGATGATGGGACAATGAAGTTTTGCGCAGGACAACTTATGCGAAGTCTCCTGGCAGGATCGCCAATGAAAAATATGCCTGATTTGACACCTTGGAACTCGTTAAAAAATGGATTTTTTGGCGAATTCCGACCCTATGGTTCGGCTTGGGTTTATACAGAAATAATTAATTACTTCAATGCAGAAAGCTCTATAAGTTGCAATACGAGTCCGGGTGAACGTAGGAGTACGCGTACGCTGTACAAGAAGGAGTGAAGACCAACAATTTATTTCAAGTATCGTTTTCACAAAGCTATTGACATTTTAAGAATAGAAGGAATTGGCAAATGAGTGAAAATGAGAGTATGAGAGAATCTCATTATTGAGTACTTATACTAATATGACAGTTCTTAACTTATACAACAGTGTGTTACAAAATTATTTTGCAAGAAATAAAAGTGAATGTTATCACATTTGGTTCTAGACCAAACACTATGAATACGGGAAACAACAGGGGTATTAGTTGATTCCTTAATAATATCGGGGTCCAATAAACCTAAAACTCCTGAAGATAGGCTGCTAAGTTTCCTTTTTGGGATTTCTTTAAAACTGTTAATTAAAGGGTCAGATGTTATTAACATCATATTCATAACATCTTTATTCGGGGCTTTACGTGACTATTGTTGCGCATTGTATTGTGTTCCCTAAATCGTATGTATATTTATAAATAGAATAGTTAAAGCAATTCTTATCTAAATATCTCATCATTACAACGGATAACCACTCAAGCAACAAAGCGATTTATCTATGGTGCAATGCTTAGCAGAGGATTGCAAAGGGGTATAGTCGTTGCGCTGGGTATGCAGTTACAGTTGAATGGCTATACTCAAACCCGACTCTTGCGTCCTCGTTCGCACACTCTGGGCAACGTGAGCAACCCATGTGCGAGATGCGGTAACCAATCCGAGTGGAGCCTTGGGTCTCGGCAGAAAGAGAGGGAGCTTCGGTGGGGCCAATCCGACTTATTCGTTTTAAGGCCTCAGTGAAGTCTGCAGCGTCTGTTCACCAGTAGGTGCGGCTGCAAGCGGGTGTCTGCTTGGAGCAAGCGGCTCGCTATATAAACGTGTATTTGGTTGCGCTTGGGACCCGCCACGTAAAAACCACTTCCAGTGAAGAAGCAAGGCAAATCCTCGGATGAGAACCCCCTTATGATGACGACCACGGCAAACGTTTAAAGGACTACGATTTGAGGGCATGCACCTGGAATGTCCGGACCCTTAATGGGGAAGGTGCCTCTGCCCGGCTGGTTGATGTCCTCGTAAGGACAAAAGCTGACATCACCGCCATCCAAGAAATGCGTTGCACGGGGCAAGGCAAACAATGTCTGGGGCCTTGCGACGTCTACTACAGCTGCCATGTAAAGGAGCGCAAATTCGGAGTTGGATTTGTGGTGGGGGAGAGACTCCGTCGCCGAGTACTGTCGTTCACCCCGGTGGACGAGCGTCTAGCCACAATCCACATCAAAGCGAGATTCTTCACCATCTCGCTCATCTGCGCCCATGCCCCGACGGAAGAGAAGGATGAGGCATCCAAGGATCTCTTCTATGAGCGCTTGGAACGCACGTACGAGCGCTGCGCCCGTCATGATATCAAAATCGTGCTTGACGACTTCAATGCCAGGGTGGGCAAGGAAAAGATCTTTGGAACTACCGTCGGAAAACTCAGCCTCCTCGACGAAACGTCCGACAACGGATTGAGGCTGATCGACTTCGCCGGGGCCCGAAACATGGTAGTATGCAGTACTAGGTTCAAGCATAAAAAGATCCATCAAG
>NW_016157621.1:134350-148450 GCF_001687245.7 Rhagoletis zephyria | reverse complement strand
TGGACTGAGTAGGCAATTCAGGAGTAAAGTCCTCTCTCGACGCATGAAAACCACGCTCTATAAGTCACTCATCGTGCCCGTGCTGCTATATGGCGCAGATGCATGGACAATGACAACATCCGATGGGGCGGCTCTTGGAGTGTTTGAGGCGGCGAGTACCGCAGACGATGGAACGATGAGCTGTATGAGCTTTACAACGATATGGACCTAGTGCAGCGAATTAAAATACAGCGGCTCCGCTGGCTTGGTCATGTCGTTCGAATGGACACCGACGCTCCAGCTCTGAAAGTATTCAACTCGGAACCCGCTGGTGGTAGCAGAGGAAGAGGGAGGCCCCCACTGCGATGGAAAGATCAGGTGGAGAAGGACTTGGCTTCACTTGGCGTTTCCTATTGGCGTCAGTTGGCACAGAGCAGAAACGACTGGCGTGCTTTGCTGAACTCGGCCAAAATCGCTTAGGCGGTTACAGCACCAAAAGAAGAAGAAGAAGAAGAATGCTTAGCAGAGCAACTTATCAAAATCGTAAATAATTTTGTAATCCTTATCAAATGAACTTATTTGAAAAAAAAAATAAATAAAATGTTAATAAGCCACAATAACATTGACCAATAAAATAGCATATTTATTTAGTGATGCATATATAGCATATTTATTTAGAGTATGGATATTGTGACCCACCATTCTTTGAAAAATCTTAAAAAAATAAATGTTGTTTTTATCCAGCTAGCTTGTACTGAACGAATCACTGTGCGTTGGTACGTAATGAAAGGAAATTGTGATTTCATTACTCGCGTATATTGGGTAGACATACGTCTAATACACTAGAAGCGTGTCTTACGTCTGTCGTAACATGACCGATTTATTTCCGCGTTGTTCGATCTGGAGACAGCCACGTAACTTGGTGGATTTTTTTTATGTGTGACCCGGCGAAGCCGATCAGTCTAAGTCCGTTATCGCAAGTTTCACGAGACTTAATTTCCCATCGGTGGGGCCAAAGATCTTTTCCTTTCCCACCCGGGCATTGAAATCGCCAAGGGCGGCTTTTATATCGTGACGGGGGCAGCGCTCGTATGTGCGATCATCGAGGAGATCCTTGGACGCCTCGCCCTTCTCATCCGTTGAGGCGTGACGCAAATGAGCGAGGTGCTGAAGAATCTCGCTTTAATGCGGATTGTGGATATACACTCGTATACTGGAGTGAACGATAGTATTTGGCGATGGAGTCTCTCGTGTTTTTTTTTTGAGTGGCGAGTGTCAAGCCCAGCGCAGAACCCATTACTGGGTGTTTGCCTCGTCGCATTAGCTCGCTTCCGCACGGGTGTACGGTTGCTACCCAGAGGATACTGACAGTATTCTACGCCGGTAACAAAATTTTTGTAAACGTTAAGTAAAGTTTCTGTAAATTTTTAAACCCTTATCGTTTTCTGTGCACTGTAAAGTTTTTGACCATCTCATAAGCTGGTAAAATACTATTGTCCCGTGAAATATGCAATACCAAAATTTCCACTAATCTACTATCTATCTGAATTGCTGAATATTTTGACTGCGTTACCAACGTACTTATAATCGCGATGACAAGAAGTGGTAACCATTTTTGGTAATATAATTTTCCGGTTACAAAACCATCGGTTACGTGCAGAATATAGTGTGTCACTGGAAGTCGTCAGCTGCTTGAACAGGACGCAAAACAATCGTGTTTGGCTACTCTCTGGTAAATGGCGGTCAAAAACTTTCCTCGCATGCGCGGACTTCTGCACCCACAAATTTCATTCATTTTAAAACCTTTAACTATTTATAAGAAACCGCCTTAAACCAAGTTTAGATTTTTGGGTCGACCACACTATTTTCTCAGATACGGTCACATATAGTATGTATGTTAGCATGTCTATTGGGTATGTAAGTTTTGATGAAGTAAGTTTTGATGAAGTAAGAGACATTTTAAAAAGTTTTGGCTATTTTGCTGTTTATTTAACATTTACTAATTTTTTATGAAAGTCTTGGATTGCTAACAGTATCACGGATTTTCTTTCATACACATTGCTAAAAATCGAAGTTACGCCTGAAATTTAATGGGTTACAAAATTGAATACCTAGAATTTTTTCTTAACCGTAGAATACTAACCTTATTTTTTATTCCTTTAATACTAACGTTCGCCTGTGAGGCTACTTTGAAAAAAAGTACAAATTTTTCCTTTTTAAAACCTTAAATTTATTTAAACAATGGACTTAAACATATTTCATATGTTTCTAAAGTAAAAAAATAAAATAACTTAATAATTTTTGAATATTAATAAAAATAATTCGTATTGAAATTTAACATATGATAAAACATCTTTTTTAAAGGGGCAATTAAAAAAAAACATATTTTAAAACGAACTTAAACATTCCACAAATTATCTTAAAGGTATTCGTATTTACTTTCACACTAAAAAGGGATTCACTGTTTATCTTTTCAATTGTGACTTGCACCTACAAATGAAATCGACTTTTTTGCATCACATTGAGCCTTGTGAATAAAACCTAAACAATTGATTTTTCTTAAAACTTCAGACCTTTTACGTAAATTTATTTGAATAAATCAAGCAAAAGGTTTGAAATCTCAAAAAAAGCAACTGCTAAGTTTTTTTATTCATAAGGCCCATTCACTGAAATCTTCTTCAAAATTGTCCACACTATCGCTTCCATTCAACGATATTTCTTCCAACCATTTTAGAATTTGTTCTTCATAGGTACCCCTCTCGAAAAGTAAAAAAAAATATTAAGTTCAAAACAGAAAATAGCCAACAAACATGTTAAAAACTGAAATAAGTACAGCAAACAAAATTACTTTTATACTAACGTTCGCCTGTCAGGCGTCAAGAGGGGGTGGAACTCAGCCGCGCAAGGCCACTGTACAATGTGCGTCTGCTAACAACCTCGTACAACGCTAAACTGAGTTGGCGTGAACGGGTGTTGCCACTTTGTGAGTAATTCCTCAAAATGTGAGGAATTTCGGGTGCGCTTGAGTATTTTTTGAGGATTTTTATGTTGAGGAATTTTTGAGGAATTTTCTCTCGATATATTTGCAGATAACAAATGCAACCATGTTTTACACAAGAGTTGTTAAATAGCACTGCAAATTTTTAAGCAAAAATCTTTCCGGAGTTTTATACACAAGCGGCTTGTCAAACATTCTTCAAACCTACTTTTCCCATTTCGCCATACACCATGCAAATATGACTCGTTCAAGCAAAGAATTTTAGTTTTCTCCCGGTTCACAATGTAAAAGGGTTTTGTTTTCTTCGATTTTTATACCCGAGCGCACATGTGCACTAGGGTATATTAATTTTGTTCACATAACGGTTGTTTGTAACAGCCAAAACGAATCGAGATAGATATAGACAAATGTATACATAAATGCTCAGAATGAATAGAGAGGTCGATTAAGCCATGTCTGGCTGTCCGTCCGTCTGTCCGTCCGTCCGTGTACACGATAACTCGAGCAAAAATTTAGATATCTCAACGAAATTTGGTATGTAGGTTTCCATTAATCCAAGGTAGGTTGGTATTGAAAATGGGTGAAATCGGACTGTAACCACGCCCACTTCCCATATAACGGTAATTTCCAGAAATACTACTGAAGATAATTCACTCAAAATTGATATTTACAATAATTTTCAGACGAAAAATAAGAATATTATAAATTTTTGGGAAATGGGCGTAGCCACGCCCACTTATGGTTACATGTGTATATCTTGGTAACCGCTGCACCAATTTCTTCCAAACTTGGCACAGTTGTTGGCCTTGGTACAGCATACTATGGCCGAAAATTTTAAAAATCGGAAAATAACCACGCCCACATCCCATATAAATCTTCGATAAATCAGTAATTATTAAAGTTAATTTATTCAAAATTGATGCTTGCAACAATTCTTTATGGTAAAATTTTGGAAAATGGGAGTGGCACCGCCCACATATATGTATATCAGTAAACGTTCTACCAATTTGTACCAAACTCGGTATTTTTATTGTGCTTGCCACATATAAGCAAAACTTTGAAAATTATTGAAATCGGACTAAAATTACGGCCGCTTTTCATATAACGGTAAATTTCAGAAATGCTTGAAGCTGCAATATTTTGAAATTTAAGGACGCTAATTTACTCAAAATTTATACACCCTGGCTTACCATGCAGCGGTAGGTTTCGGAAAGGTGAAAAAACATATATTTAATACTTGCGCCGGGTATTTAATGTTCGGCTCCGCCCGAACTTAGATTTTCTTACTTGTTCTCTCTTGCGTCCTCATTCGGCAAAAATTCCGTTGCGAATGAGGCGATTTTATCATACACAACGTAAGCGGTTGGATCAAACGTCAATATGGCCAGAAAATCAAAAATTTAAATTTTTGCTCACAATTTCCTCAAACGGCTAGTCACACCTTCAAACACCCCCATACACAACATAAATAGCTTTAAGGAAAGGGATATTTCGCTTGGTTTGTCAAGCCCCTTGTGTGGTGTTTCGCTCTTAAGCACATCTGCATTTGCTACTAAATATTCAAAATGTTATCGATAATTTTTTTCATTCCATCGTTATATTTTCAACTTACGTATTTTGAACTTGCAAAATCTCGGTAACGAATGGAGAGAAAAGGCATTGCCATAAGGATCATAAGGATATTCATATTAATTCTGCATTAGATCCAGAAAATTATAGGAAAAAAGTTTTTGAAATAAAAGATTCTTCAGGTTCTTATAAGTTTCCCAATTAAAAAAAAATTATGTCTGCATTGCTAATATAGCCCTTTTCTAATTCTTCAGTAGAACGTATATTTAGTAGTTTAAAAATGTGTAGGACTGACTTGAGGACCAGATTGAGCACTGATATAGTTGCAGCAATATTATATACAAACCAAGGCATAGAAAACAACGGTGATACTTTGTTTGAACCACAAAAACAAATGTACAATTGAATTGGAGAATGTAATTAATTTTTATACTAAGTACCTGTAAATAGTATGCAGTACACAATACTCATATTTGCAGTAAGAAAATTTTGAGTAATTTGTTCGGAGTTTGAGGATTTTTCATTTGTGTTTGGGGAATTTGGTAATTTTTTTGTGGCAACAGTGGCGTGCACGCTTACTTAATAAAAAGCGTTCCTGAGATATCGCGAGAAAACCGAATTCGTTCCGCCTCACAGGCGACCGTTAGTGTTCTAGGGTTAAAATTCTGAATACAAATTTGAAATGTTGATGCACATTTGTTGAAATTCGTCGATGTTTTTTAAAGTTTGTACAAAGTGCGACATACTTGGTTTTTGGAATGTAATGAGCTATACTTAAAAAAAGATAAAGATGAACTAAACAAAAGAGAAATAGTCAAACCTTGTTAATAGGTCCCGTCCCTATTTCGCACGTGATCTTCAAAAGTGACACAACTCAAAATTTGGCATTTATGAAATTATACAGTAAAAATGTACACATCGCTTTTATTTATCTTTTGATCAAAAGCTGGAGCACATTTTTCTTATAATTTGTTGAAGCAACCTAAGGTAAAGTCTCCCTTGCCCATATGATTAGCATGTGCTACGAAATAGTGTTCCGCATATTCTGACGAACGTGTTATTTTGAGTTGTGTGTGAAGATGGTGTGTGATTTGTTTGCCCGCCACCCAGTAGGATAGCCGATACATTACAAAATGCATCATGTTTTGGACCGCCATGTCTTAGGAAAGTAATAGGTTGCATGCCGTTTTATAAATCTATAAAAAGAATAAACAAACAAAGAAAAATCGCAGCCGTGCCGCAGGGTTTGAACCCGGGATCAACAAGTTGGTAGTTGAACACGTAAACCCTCGACTACAGCAGGTGTCGAGATAACACGAAAAAAAGACATCTACTTCAATAGTGCCATAACTCAAAAAAGCAGAACTCGAGATAAACGGATTTAAGTTTTGAATTTACATATACTCCCATAGTAAAAATAAATATATAATTTGCTATGCAATCTTTACATAGAAAAATAGGTAGCGCTATTTTCTGCTTACTTGATTACGACACTATTGAAGTATTTAAATAAGCGAGATGTACATACATACTTATATTTGTTCTCAAACTATTTGTTTTTCTTGCGGCTTCAAACCTACACATTATCCTTTCGATTGCTTGAGAATGCAACCTTTCTGTCATCTCAATAATTCAGCTTACCATTACCCGGTCACTTGTGTAGTTATGCATCTTTTCTTTTATATGTAGTCGTCAATCTTTTCATGATATTTCCACTGGGTAGGTAAATTAATTCCTGTTGTGGTCTATGATTAGCTTTTTAGTTTTCAAAGTTTCTGGAAATCTTCATAAATAATGAATTTGTTTTTAATAGTCCCCATTGTGGTAATAGAAGTATTCTAAACAATACATACATATGTATGCAGTGCCGGATTTAGTGTGGCGAGATGTGTGCGGTCTCCCGGGGCGTCAGAATTTTAGCGACGCCCCGCGCAACCACTTATACAATTAGAACGCTTACTTTTATTATCGGAAGAAAAACTAAATTTAGAGTGTTAACATTTTGCCGCTTCTAGGCGACAATGTAACCCAATAGCATAGTAAGCCAGTTGTTTCTCTTATAAAGATGTTACCCTTTAATTGGTGCTTTAATAAAACGTAGCGCTACGCTGGGCTGCGGAACTTCACACAGAGTAATTTTGCAAACCACAAATGCGACTTACCGTGGCATTCAGTAAGCTGATTCTAGTCACTAATAGTGACTTTTGGTGGTGAACTTGGATTTTGGGACTATTTGGTATTGAGTACGCTGTCTCACGTCTCTAGTCTCAAAAATAAGTCACTAATTTGTCAGCTGGCTAAGAGCCGGTCACAAAAATAGAAGTATGAAGGAAAAGCCTTTTTTTTCCATTTTATTAAAGAAAACGCGAAAATGAAGCGAGAAAATTTGTTTAACAAGAATTTCATTAGGAAATAAACCAAAATGCTTTAATATCATACAAATCTATTGAAATTTTTTTTTAACATTAAAATCTAAAGATTATTAAAAGAAATAAAACTAATAAAAAAAAGAAAAAATACAAAAAATAAAAATAAATAATCCTCTACGCCCGAGGAGTACTCGAGCCCGGACCCTCTCGACCGGCTGCCTAATGCTTTGACCATTTGGCCATTGCGACTCTTCGGGAGGCGCAGCAAAAGGCATACGTAAACGCTATCAGTTGACTGTCTGTGTTTGTTTTCACCACACATTTTTGGTGAACTTTTTGTGACTCTCTCCTACTGAATAGCCAAATCATCTCAAGTCACAAAAATAGTCACTAATTGCTAATCTTAAATTTACTGACTTGAGATGACAATGAGTTACTGAATCCCAGGGTTAGACGCATTAAACGTAGACCTGGTAAAGAGGCTGTTGGTGAATCCACTACTGATCCGAAAAAATTTTAAGTAGGGGCTTTTAATGTTCTTTTAGACTCCATAATAATAAATTGACGCTTACACATATGTTAGTGTTTGGCCGAGCTTCTCCTCCGATTTGTAACGAGCGTCCTGATGTTGTCACAGAAACGGGGACCTACAGTTTTACGCCTACTCCGAACGGCGATTGTATTTTTATGAGAAGCAGTATTTCGTGGCAGAAATACACTCGGGGGTTTGCCATGGCCTGCCAAGGGGCGACCGCTATTAGAAAAAACATTTTTTTTTATGTTGAGTTGATCCGGGCTTGAACCCAGCCCTTGCAGAATGGTTGCGCGCATTGCTAACCACTACACCACAGCAGCAGTTGACTCCATGCCTATATCTATGCCGTCTTGATTCAATATGTGGGTATGTACCTTCTAAGTCAAGCCGAGAAAGTTAACAAAACGCATTTGTACTTGCTCTGTCCAATGCATATCTGTTTTAGTGCAAATGAAAATAACTGTTTTAGACTAATTATAATATTCTCTTTTTACTAATATATGTATGTAGTTCGAATTTTGATTGCATATATGCGAAACTTTGGATTTGTGTTTCTCTCGAACGCAAAAATTTGCGGAAAACCTGTAACAATATAAATGCGTGTGCCTCAAAAGTTACATCGTTCTAAAAGCAATTTAATAATATGTATCAAAAATTACCCAAAGGAAAAAAACCTGCTACATATTTATATATGTCTCTTAAAAAAACGATCGTAGGCTTCACACTAGAGATGGGCGCGGGGATAGTGGGACCCGCGGGACCCACGGTACTGATTTCAAATTGGGCGGGCGGGACGGGACCAAAATCCTTTTTTCCGCAACCCCCGCAAATCCACAAAATCTTCCTTAAAAACGATGTTTGAAATATGTTGTTTTAATGTTTTATTGAGACGAAAAAGCAAAAAATAATAAGAAGATGCCAGAGCTTTCATTATTATTTTTATTATTTAAAACACACACGTTGAAATCTCAACCGATGATTTCAATTTGTTGTCCGTTTGTAGCCTGTTTTAGAGATAGATATCGGCCACCATGGGACCCGCGGTGCAATTCTGAAAAACGTCGGGATGGGCGGGTTCGGGACTAAAAAATGGAATTTCGGGATGGGCGGGATCGGGATTAAATATTTAGTCCCGTGCCCATCTCTACTTCACACGTCAAGAATACCTAATATCAAAATACTTATTAAAGAATTCAATGATGCGAACAATTCATTTTCGAAGAAAAGTGCTGTTAACCACTTTTAAAATCAGGACGGCAGTAGATATAAAGACATTTTTCAACAGATACAAAATTTTTCTGCTCATAAACTCGGAGTTTACCATACAAATAATTTTCGTTAAACCCTCCCACCACTTTTATTTGGAGTGTATGGGAATGCAACCAATTTTTTTTTTACTGAATTTGGTTTGTGTTTTTTGATAATCCAAACATGCAACCAACTTGCCGACATTTGGGCTGTTCCCGTACTGCGGGATTTAGTCAGAAATAGTCCGAGGTCGTTCCATGCACATATGTAAGTCTAGAATATCGAAAA
Organism: Rhagoletis zephyria; assembly: GCF_001687245.7. Taxonomy (NCBI): domain Eukaryota; kingdom Metazoa; phylum Arthropoda; class Insecta; order Diptera; family Tephritidae; genus Rhagoletis; species Rhagoletis zephyria. Next base: position 139,464 of record NW_016157621.1, on the reverse strand, counting down.
TCTAGCTTTGCAAAAACCAAAAATGTGGCTTGATAGCACTTTTTGTGCTGATTTCAACCCTACCAAAAGTATCGGATGGAAGTAAAAAATAAAGAAGTTGTAAAAGGTTAAAGTTAAATTTTTTGATTTTTTATATGTTAATATCAGGTTCACATTCGCATTCGCAACCGCGGAGCTTCCGCATTAATTTTAACAGTCTCATTCGCTTTCGCATTCGCAATAATCAATGCGGAGCTTTTGCGAATGCGAATATTGTGCAAGTGCACTGATAAAATGTATATCTGGCAAACAAAATGACAAATTGTAGCCAATATTTTTTGGCTGTGGAGATGCTACGTTAAAACTGCCCCCCTACGTCCCCCTTCTTTTGTAATTTAAAGTCAAATAGGCATTTCCAGCGGAAATCTTCAACGTCTAACTATAAAGAGAATGGACTATTTGCGCATTAAAAGACAGCCTGTAATTAGGTAATAATTTTGTAACTCTCGAATATTATTTGCCAAAGGTCTGTTGAAAAAACTGGATGAATCGCTAGCGCTGCCTGCAACTAGGAAAAGACGAACTCAGCTAATTAAAAAACCAATTACAAGCTATTCATTACGGGTGAATCTTTTCAAGAAGTCACCCGGTAACTAAGCAGATCTGAGACCTTAATTTTCCGTGATTCCAATAAATCAAATTATTATAAAAAACGGGTGCCTTTTTAACAATATAACAAACAAAACAGGAATTTTCATTCCTAGAAAATAACAATTCATTTACCATATCGAACAATTTGAAACCTCGCTATAAGGAGAAATTTTTCAAAACAGTCCCAGAAGAAAGGATTAAAAACGAATTACAAAAACTAAAATCGAAAACCGTTAATGGCGTTACAAATTCTGAACAACCAAAAGAATGAGAATGAAGAAATTTTTGGAAAAGGTTATGAAGATGAAAGTCAGGAGGATACATCCGACACTTGCAGCCTCGATGCAATTCCCAAAAAGGAATTATTGTACCACAATAAAAAATTACTTAATTAACTTAACTGGTGCAGCGTCAATCGAAAATAATTTAAAATTTTGTCAAGTTTTAAGTTATTCAAGTTTGTCGCCTTACGCCCCTTTAAGATACAGGCTGGAACCCGAAAAGGTAGCAACATTACTTTTTATTAAACACTATGTTCCAATTTTTAAATTTAAGTAATAAATAAAAAAAAAACATTATTAAAAATTATCAACTTTTCATTTTTTATTTACCTAAATCACCTATTTAATTTACTCACCCAAGTTATTTCTTTAAGATACTTGACATCCGCATTCGCATCCGCATCCGCGGATGTTAGCTTTTAAACATCCGCATCCGCATTCACATCCGCGGATGTTTAAATTCCACATTCGCAACATCCCTAGTTAATATCTTCTAAACACCAAATCTATTAAAAAAACTAATAACGTCAAAATAAAGGTAATTAGGGAGTCTTTTACTTGGTGTACCTAATTTTCTCATTTTTTATATTTCTATCCTCAAAATACCACGCTTGGTGGCAATGAGGAGCCGGGGTTTAGGTTTTTATCACGTAGTTAATATCCTCTAAGGAAATCTAACGTTTTTTTTTTGAGCGACATTGAAATATGGCGCACAGTGTTTGGCGCTTTTTAAACCCACAGGACTTTTGTTTCTGTAGGATCTGGTTAGGATATATTTTGACATAAGTTTTATCTTGATCATATTTTTTCCACTTATATTTAATTATACATAGGTATGCATGTACTCTTGTCGACACGCAGCAAGCGCGGTAATAATAGAGACAAATACATATAAGCCAAATACATTTTATTTTACTTTTTTTTAGCAAGAAATGATTCAAAACCATATTTATGAATTACTACGTGAAAACTGTAGGGGGAGGGGGGTCGGGTCTTGGAATATACTACGTGAGGTCACCGAGGGGGGAGGGGGTTAAGAATAGCAAAAAATGGGTCATATGCCTTGGTATTCACAATGCTTTGCAAGCTAAAATTTTTTGTTATTTTTGTACAAAAATATGGTTCATGCTATAAATAAAACCATATATGTAAATTGAAAATTCAAACTGTACACAAAATTAAAGGAAACGAATTTTCATCAAAATTTAAAACTTTTCACCCAGATTTAAAAAAAAAATCTGGTATGCATATTTATAACCCTTCCCATTCAATTTTAGTATAACAATGTACAAGAAATCGCGTTGATTTTTAGTAATTTTTTTGCTGGCGGCTCAAGCAATTTTTCTGAGGAAGTGTTTTTTATATGGAAGGAAATATGTAGAGCTGTCAGCAAAGAAATTATTAAAAATCAACGCAAGTTCTTAGCCACTTCAAATTCGCATATTGTTATACCAAAATTGAATGCGCTATAAAACTGCAAACCCGATTTTTCTTTAATCTGAGTAAAAAGTGTAAAATTTTGATGAAAATTTGTTAAATTTTCCTTAATTTTGTATACAGTCTGAAACCTTGATTTATATGGTTTTGTTTATAGCATGAACCATATTTTTGTACATGAACCATATTTTTGTACAAAAATAAGAAAAAAATTATATCAGTAAAAAACATTGCGAATGTTTAAAAGAAACCAGGGTGTACGCTAGGTTGACCGCAAAAAATCGATGTCGGAATTTTGTTCGTCTGGACCCCACAAAACGATTCCCCTTTCCAGATATTGAGATAGCCGAAATTTGAGATCCAATAAACGATGTTAAACCGTGCCGCTCGTCGCTCAAAGTTTGAAAAAATCCAAGTTTTTGGTCAAAAAGCTGACATGTGGAGCCATAACTCCAGAACGGTATATAATAAAAACACGCCTAATATCTCAAAATAAAGCTAACGTTGTTCTTCAAAATTTATATGCTATACATAATTGTTGTTATTTTAAGTCAAACCGAGTTAAAACAGCCTTTAGCCTCAAAAACGTGACCTGGTACCACTTCGTATATTTTGTTATTAAGTGAAAAATTTAGCTTTTTTTGGTATATTTTTGAGTTTAAAGTAGAAATATAATTTAAAAAAAAAACATGTAATACTGATAAGTCTAATGACACTTTTTATTTTAAAATATAAAAATCAGGTATATAATACAGACAAAACAGACACATAAGTTGATAATTTCACATAGTTATCTAATCTATTCTAGAGCTTTTGTTAAAGTAGTTTTCGAAACGTCAGGATATAATGCTCGGCATTTGCTTACAACTTGCGGGACATATTGCTTTTGGCCTTCATCTTTTGTCAGAAGGTTGTTAAAGTCGGTTGGTAATTTAACACCACGCTCAGCCATATCATTAACTACTTTTAATGTTTTGACAATTCTCAATCCTTCTTGAAAGTCATTATTTTGGGGCCAGGTGTTTGGATGTTGTCTTAGGAAGTCTGTTTTTATATTAAATCGGTCAAAGAATGTAAACGTTAAGTAAATTTACCAATCCTCCATCAACTACCTCTTTTAATTTTTCTTTCCTAACTTTTGGATTTACAACACTAGTGTGCTCTGATGATTCATCTGTGCTACTGAGCAATTTATTAGCCATAAACAACTTTTCATCGTCTGTAATGGTGTGATCAAAAAAAGATAATCTGAAATAGATGGCCTTACTTTGCCATCAAGTGCTTAGCCTTATATAGATTGTGCTGTGGACAGAGCTCTCAAGAAAGCCGCCTATCCAATCTAATCTTGTCTTGTCACTATGGGTGAGTGCCAAAGAGCAAGTTAGATTTATTAAAATGAAAAGTGTTTATGTTTTATTAGGTTTTAAAATCAACAGTGTTTATTGAATGATTTTCAGTAACTGAACTACTTATGAACTTACTTCTACTTATATAGCGTTGAAAACAATATCCAATCGATGACTAACACATTTGGTAAATGTGTCAAACTATTTTGGTTTCAATTGCTTTTGGACCTTCCACTTGGGTTTGTCTTGTGATCATATGTCATCGCATACGCTGCAATGAAATGCAATAAAAGAATGAACGTTAAAGGGTTTATGACCCCAGAACGGTCATATGTCTGTTTGGCTTATCGTTTGGTTATTGTTTCCACGTTTACCTACTTTTGACGAAAGTCACTACACCTTCCCCGTTTGGAAAGCGTGATCATACAAAGAGAGACGATTTGAATGATCATGCTGTACAATGGAATTTTGTTCGGGGTGTCAAATGTATTTTATTGTTTAGTTTACTTGCATATGTAGTTTGTAAAGAGATTTTTGTTTTCTTAGGTATACTTATTTATATTTTGACCTTATTGTAAAAGATTGAATTTGGAACATTTACATAGTTTGTATTTGTGAATTTTATGTGTTTGTATATTTACTTTTTTCCTTTTAATTGTATATAATGTATATATATATGATATTTATGTATTTGCCTTTAACAATATATAATTTTAATCTATGTATTTATGTGTTAGTCCTAGCCAGGATAGTCTTAAAATACGTTTTAAAATTTTATTATGCTAATTTTAATCTGTTTTTATGCACAATGGTTGTTTTTGGAGTTCATATCGATTTTGCAATTACCCTGAGTGTCTGTTTCTATAACTTTATATGGGCCTTTAAAGATGCCGTCCAGCTTGTGGCCGGTTTCATCCTTTAGGTAAACCATGTTGTTTGCTAGAATACTTTGTGGATTTGCTTTTTTATCGTAATTTTCCTTTGTTTTCACTTTTGCTTTCTCTAGTAAATCTGTCGCTCGTTTTTGAGCAGTCTGTAGTTTGAATTTTAACTCTGATTTGTAGTCATCTATATTGTAGATTGGATCAACTTTACCGTTTAGTGTGAAGTCGTAAGGTGTGGTAGTTTCACCGTAAACTAGCTCAAATGGTGTATAACCATGGGTTGTTGAGGGCGTCGTATTATAGCAATACGTGAAATATTTGAGCCAGTGGTCCCAGTCTAGTTTATTTATTGAAATATAGGACCTTATGTTTTCATTAAATGTTCTGTGTGAACGTTCTACCGTACCTAGTGTTTGGTGGTGATATGGGGTGCTTGTTTTATTTTCTATCTTCAGTAGTTTACATATTTCTTCGAAAAGTTGATTCTTGTATTCGGTACCCATATCTGTTAGTATGCGTTTAATGGGTCCGTGAAC
>NW_016157621.1:125802-132862 GCF_001687245.7 Rhagoletis zephyria | reverse complement strand
TTTCCTGATACGTATGGGCAGGATCGCCATGAAATAGATGGCCTTACTTTGCCATCAAGTGCTTAGCCTTATATAGATTGTGCTGTGGACAGAGCTCTCAAGAAAGCCGCCTATCCAATCTAATCTTGTCTTGTCACTATGGGTGAGTGCCAAAGAGCAAGTTAGATTTATTAAAACGAAAAGTGTTTATGTTCTATTAGGTTTTAAAATCAACAGCGTTTACTGAATGATTTTCAGTAACTGAACTACTTATGAACTTACTTCTACTTATATAGCGTTGTAAACAATATCCAATCGATGACTAACACATTTGGTAAATGTGTCAAACTATTTTGGTTTCAATTGCTTTTGGACCTTCCACTTGGGTTTGTCTTGTGATCATATGTCATCGCATACGCTGCAATGAAATGCAATAAAAGAATGAACGTTAAAGGGTTTATGACCCCAGAACGGTCATATGTCTGTTTGGCTTATCGTTTGGTTATTGTTTCCACGTTTACCTACTTTTGACGAAAGTCACTACAAATCCCACCAATTCTGCATCCAAATACCACAGATGTTTCGAAAATTTGGTCAGGACTATTTCTGCAATATCGTTGTCACATTCTTTATAGTCTAACAGACTATGCAAAATATGTAAATCTTGCTTTGGTGCAAGATGAGCTTTTGGAGCATTGAACCAAGCTTTACAATAAATTTTAACTAGGAAAACAGAAATGGCACGCACAGAACTTTCTTCTTCTTTAGACATCTTAAATTGACGTCTAAACATGAACATTTTTAAGCAGTAAATAGCCTTTGCCATCCACCTAGCGTGATTATTGGCTCCTGGAGTTCTAAACCCCACAACATTGCCGTCTAGTTATCCAACAAATACGAGAACCAACTGCAATAGCTCCTTGTAGTCATCTCTGGGGTGGCTCTCAGTTAACTTGGCCTCGGATTCAGCAGTAACATTTGCAATTACTACTGAAGTTAGCTGCTTTTGTATTAGATTTTCACTGATACCTGTGTCGCACTTTCCTTTGTCTATCTTGGGCCACGCAGTGAGGAATCTCTTAAATCTGGATGAGGTACAGTGGTTGATCCCATTTTTGTGTTGAATACGCATCTTAACAGAGTTTCGAAGATATGGTGACGGAAAGCTAGGTATAACAATCCTCTTCCTAACATTTGCTCCAATATGACATATGCTCCTTTGAGTCTTCCCGTGTTGGATGCTGTAGTGTCAAAGCACTTCGCCTTGACGGTGTTGAGAAGACCCCATTCATGAAGGCATTCATATACGGCTTCGGCTTGCTCCTTTCCATAGCTGTTTGCTGTTGCAGGAACGCCCAATAGCTATTCGCTCACATTGTTAATTTTTTTAAATACCCGTTAAAAGTTGACCGTCCCAATGGACAACCACGGGCTCTTTTTCAGGAATGTTTACATTATCAAAAATTTTTTTGGTATATTGTTCTCTGAGCATTTGCCTTCTATAATGTAATAAAGTTTTCGAGACTTTGTTCTCAAGAGGGTCAAGGTTTAGTAATTCTAGAGTAGCTATTAAAATTCGCATGGCTTTTCTGTCGGATACCTTACATCGATCTAACAAAATGGATAAATTCATGTTTAAAATCTCTTTAACGCCCCTTGCAAATGAAACTTTCATCCTCTTGCTCTCACATGGTCCTGGATCTTCTACAGCTTCCATTTCCTCCAAGCTCTCAAGTTTCTCCAAGCTCTCAAGTTTCTGGTAGATGCTGTCCTCTTCAGCACCTTCTTCTTCTTCGTCTTCTTCGAACTTGTCTTCAACATCCGTCTCTAAATAAGAAGCAACAAAAGAAAGAAAAAAAACACTAGAAAAACTTGTCGTTTTAGCAGAATAGTAATAATATATAGGTACCAAATTACCTACTTATAATTATCAATAGGTACCTATTATTTAAAAAATATCTATTATCTATTACTTATTTATTTTTTAGAAAAATAATAATAAAAAAACTCGCCAATATCAAAAGTTTCTTCTTGGATTTGTCGGTTCATTTTAGCAAGTTCCTTTTGCGCCTTGATTTCTTCCGCTCGAGACAACTTGAGATCCACTCCAACCATGGAACCTGGACGGCTCTTCTTCCTCTGTTTCACAAGAAATGCCTTATCTTCTTTCGATTTCATTAGAGCCAAGGCATCTTGTTGAGCAATATCAAAGAGATCATCCAACTTTTCAACAAACTGTTTAAATTTGTTCTTGACCGTTTCCGATGTTTGCTTCCGATCTTTTTGAATAGTTTTCCACTCGGCGTAAATCTTTTCCAGCTTAGTAATTGCATCTTGCTCATGTTTAGTCGGGATTCGAACTTTCTCCCAAAAAATTAACACTTCTCGTATGGCAAAATTTGCTGATCCTCTTACAGTTAATTTCACAGCACGTAAATTATAAAATAAAATACACAAAATTTTACAACCGGTGATCTGGTGAATGGGATAGCCCACAAGAAATATTTTATCCTTGGACCGGATTTGTACACCTGATGTGGATGCCATTTCATAGTCCAATAGGTAAATAACTATAATAGGTATAAAAGCAGTAACATTTTTACACTTTGAAAATTAAAAAATACGTTAAAATATCTTCACTACATAATTGTTCGATCTAACCAGCTCAAAGGCACTTTATACACTAAACTGAATAAATAAAAGGTCGGTTGTAAGCTTCACCCTCCTTTTTACCTGGCAAAGGAGTCTTTCTTTGGTAAACTAGCCAGGTAATCCCCATATAATAAAATATTAAATTTGAACAAAAGTCTCTTTAAGTTTGAAAATTGTGTTCCAAAACACTTTATAACACAAAAATGTAAATTCCGATACACATTATGTAAAAACCCGTAAAATTCTCCCAAACTGGCTCCTACTGGTACCAGGTGACGTTTTTGAGGCCAAAGGCTGTTGTAACTCGGTTTTACTTAAAATAACAACAATTATGTATAGAATGTAAATTTTGAAAAACAACATTAGCTTTCTTTTGATATATTAAGCGTGTTTTTATTATTTACCGTTCTAGAGTTATCAACCATGAAAAGGGAATGTCCTTGTCTAGCTCACGCATTTCATAATATTTTCGTTTTAAGCAATCATCTAGTTTTCCCGGCAACCATCTTCCCTGACAAAGTTTAAAAGGGCAGAGAATGTGCTTTTCTTGCTTTGTACTATAATACTCCCACTGCACTGAAATTTGAGATTTCGACCTAGAAATCTTAAAATCCTGTTAGTGTTTCCACCGCAGTTTCTTTGGATTTCTTGACATTTGCTAATATGTTTTTGTGTGTGTGTGTGCTTTTGTTTATGTAGAGAATTTTGACATTTCAAGGGAAGGAGTCTGCAGAGTTGAACTTTTTAGTATCCAAAGGTTTGTTCGTTGTACAAAATTGAGGATTTCGATAGGATTTCGTTGAAATCTGATTGAAATCTAAGAAATCGAAATCAGGAAATCCTACTAGGTTTCGAAAGATTTTGCGAAATCTCAGATTTGAGTGTAGTAGGAATGTACTATTAAAAGAGTGCGAAATTTTAAAAAACGAACACAAAGTTTGCCTTTACCTATTTTAGAATCGCACACGAAAAGTGAAAGAGACAATCAAAAGGCGAAATTGTTTCGTAGAAACGGAATTACCATAAAATTGATTAAAAGGCACTTTCCTTTACAACACACAGTGGCCAATTTTTGGAAAACCCTGGCCAAAAGTCCAAAAAAAATTGGTGCATTCATATGCATAACCATCTTATATTGTTAGGAGGGCTCTACTGCGCATCGTTATGAGACAACAAGTCGATTCTCTTAAGGCATTTAGTGTTACAGGAGATCGAAGTGACTGTTGCTAGCAATTCGCTCTAAACTTTTCGTAAATTAGAGTTTTCGAGGTTGTTAAAATCGTATTATTATCTTAAAAAAATAACAGTTTTCAAGCATCCGCTCATGGACATTGAAATCTAGAGTATGTAAAACATGTTTTTTCATTGTCACGCCATCTAAAAACTGACGTAAGACATAGATATTCACGGATTGATTTTTTTTATTTACTCATTATGATGGATTAGGAAAATGGTTACGAGAGTGGTCGAGATGGGCGGTCTGATTTTCTTTTTCATATATATTGAAGTTTTTCCCATCGTTTTTTCGCTATCCTGTAAAATTTGAGTGCCGTAAGATAGGGGTTTTGCATGTGGCCGATGGGCGGTTTTGCAAATACATCGACGATATGTATATCCGTACATATGTACATATGTACGCTCTTAAGACGAATGCACAGAAAATTAAAATTTTTGTAACATTGCTACAGCACTTTTCAGATTTATGTCTTTAACACCAAATTATTTGATTTACAAATTTTTGCCTGGAACGCTGAAACCGAATCGCAAACGCACTGCAGAGTTTCACGCTGTCAAGCGTCAACAATTAGGCATGCAAACGGTGCATCGATATTTTTGAAACATCGATAATATCGATTCGAAATTCGATGTTTGCCATCGATGTTTACAATTTCCTAAAATCGCTAAATTGACGATACATCGATGTCAGTTTCACCGATGTCTTAACATCGACTTATGCTCCTAACATTTTTTTACTGGCCATGAATTTTATTATTCTTTTAAGGAACATTCAGAAATTCCGAGCTTACTCTTATCTTTCGATATTAAAAATGCTTACTTAGTCATTAAAAAAGAACCGGGATCCCGTTGAAATTTCAACGAAATTGGGCCTTGGAATTTTAGGCTCAGCGAACTTACGACGGCTGCATTTCTATTCTATTTATAGGAAGGGTAAAGGAATGGTAAATAAATACATGGAAATACATCCATATGCAATTATAATTGAATTACAGAGAGTTTGAATTAAAATGTATTAAATTTTACTTTTAATGTGACTATATGCTAACAAAGTTTGAAACATCGGAAACCATCGATATACCGATGTTTTTCTTGCGATGTATTTTAGCATCGACATTCGTTTTTCCGATGCATCGACGCATCGATGTATCGATGTTACCCCCCAAAATTTGCATCCCTAACAACAATTGACTAAGGGCCGGTTGTTCAATGCCTGGTTATCACTACTTGCCAGTTAGACATCATTATCGACGTTTTCAACATCATGCATATAACATGTGATCGATAAAGCAGTCGCTGTATTTAACCAGGGCTTCTACCTCCGATTAGTGCTAATCAGACATTGAACAACCGGCCCTAAGGGCCGTAGTGGGAGGCAGTGGTTAACACTGACCTCCAGTTAACATCATTATCGACGTCATCTAATCTCTTTTATATGCATAGCAGTAGCGTTCTATGAGCAAACAGCTTCTATAAAGAATTTATCTTGTTGCTTTAAATAGAAAAGTTTGAATGTACACCCTTATTCTAGAACCAGAATTTTCGTAATTCGTAATTCGTAGCTACGTTACGAAAAACTAAAAATCGACATGCTGCAACCCTTGCGGAAAACTGTGCAGCTATCAATTGTTTTTCGAAGTCAGCTGTATTTAGGGAAACAAAGTGGAAAGGAAATAAGAAAACATTCATCAAGTGCTTATTTATGGTAACATTTTTAGATTTTACACATTTTGAAGGAGACGATGGATTCTATTTCATTTGCAATTATAATAGCAGAATAAGAGCGCGCTATGGAAGTGAATTCACAAAGATATGCCGAGCTGTCTGGCATAGTAACCATGGACGCATCTATGTCAGCTCCTGGTTTAATTGTTCAACCACAACCTCCTATGCCTGACGAACTGGTTTTCAATCCAGTTACTGCAATAACAGCTTCTTCCAAGCCACTGAAAATATGTCCACACTACCTAGTAGCGCTTGCTTCTGCCTTTGGCCGCGCTTAGAGATTATAAGACTTCCTAATGAGAATTCTCTTGTCTGTGTTGCTGGAGAAGAGGGTGGATGCCCCTCTTCTACTGTGAAAGGTATACAACATTTATTGTGCTTATAACTCCGGCTACGCCATCCACTGTATCTTTGCGCAGAACCCACATCGAAAAAAGTGCATGGTTCAAACCGAATTTATTAATAAACTAGAGCTCGGAAATTTGGAACCTGTGTTTAAACCTTTGACTACACGTGAATGTTAAAGTTTTTAAATTCGGGGATTTAACAATCTAAAATCATTGTACATATAACTAAACTGAACCCAAGTTTCTCGATAAGGGGCAACAAACATTATTTTTTGTTCGTTCATATAAAGCAGTGGATAAAAATATGTGTATAAGCGAAACGCAAATTTATCTGTTTAAAAGAACACCACTAATATTTCCTGCAAATACACATCGGTTTGCATCTTTTTGCTTAAGTTTTATCGTACAAAAATACGCAAAATAACTGCCAATTTCTTACTCGTTCGTTTTTAGGTATGACATTGTTACGAATTTCGAAAGTTGGAAGATACGGTTCGGATTGCAGCATACCATTTCTACGATTCGTAGCAAAATCCGAATACGGAAGTGTTACAGAATAGGGGTGGTAAATTCTATCTTAAACTGAAGCATTTTTACCTAAGCTAAGCCTTTTGACCACTTCGGTATGTTAATTATATGTAGACAATTATTTTCCGTTTTCCTTTAACATACCATGGCACACGACTAGTAGCATTATCCACATCGCCCTAACAGTATTCAGAAGAACCACATCGTACTAACTGAAATTTTTTTCGCATGGGGATATTAGAAATACCTATGTATGTTTGCACACCTTTAAGATGCATGGATGTAAATTATGCGTGGCTTTGATTGTATCTCTGTATTTCACTAACTGCCTGTGTGAGGAAACCGAATATGTAATGTAATTCTTAACAGAAGTGCCTAAAACCACAGAATAAACAGTATACTGTGGCGAATTCTGCGGCAACGCGAAGCGAACTACGAGAAATAGGCAGAATGTTCGAGGAATGACGTAGAATGTTCCACAAAGAGAAACGTCAAGTTGGATGAACACTGCGAACAGCGAGAGAAAGAGAATGAGCGATAAACTTCAGAACGTTCTAGAGTTGCCATAAGTGCGAGCGCAGGTATATAAGAGC
>NW_016157621.1:62946-125777 GCF_001687245.7 Rhagoletis zephyria | reverse complement strand
CTTACAGTTAATTTCACAGCACGTAAATTATAAAATAAAATACACAAAATTTTACAACCGGTGATCTGGTGAATGGGATAGCCCACAAGAAATATTTTATCCTTGGACCGGATTTGTACACCTGATGTGGATGCCATTTCATAGTCCAATAGGTAAATAACTATAATAGGTATAAAAGCAGTAACATTTTTACACTTTGAAAATTAAAAAATACGTTAAAATATCTTCACTACATAATTGTTCGATCTAACCAGCTCAAAGGCACTTTATACACTAAACTGAATAAATAAAAGGTCGGTTGTAAGCTTCACCCTCCTTTTTACCTGGCAAAGGAGTCTTTCTTTGGTAAACTAGCCAGGTAATCCCCATATAATAAAATATTAAATTTGAACAAAAGTCTCTTTAAGTTTGAAAATTGTGTTCCAAAACACTTTATAACACAAAAATGTAAATTCCGATACACATTATGTAAAAACCCGTAAAATTCTCCCAAACTGGCTCCTACTGGTACCAGGTGACGTTTTTGAGGCCAAAGGCTGTTGTAACTCGGTTTTACTTAAAATAACAACAATTATGTATAGAATGTAAATTTTGAAAAACAACATTAGCTTTCTTTTGATATATTAAGCGTGTTTTTATTATTTACCGTTCTAGAGTTATCAACCATGAAAAGGGAATGTCCTTGTCTAGCTCACGCATTTCATAATATTTTCGTTTTAAGCAATCATCTAGTTTTCCCGGCAACCATCTTCCCTGACAAAGTTTAAAAGGGCAGAGAATGTGCTTTTCTTGCTTTGTACTATAATACTCCCACTGCACTGAAATTTGAGATTTCGACCTAGAAATCTTAAAATCCTGTTAGTGTTTCCACCGCAGTTTCTTTGGATTTCTTGACATTTGCTAATATGTTTTTGTGTGTGTGTGTGCTTTTGTTTATGTAGAGAATTTTGACATTTCAAGGGAAGGAGTCTGCAGAGTTGAACTTTTTAGTATCCAAAGGTTTGTTCGTTGTACAAAATTGAGGATTTCGATAGGATTTCGTTGAAATCTGATTGAAATCTAAGAAATCGAAATCAGGAAATCCTACTAGGTTTCGAAAGATTTTGCGAAATCTCAGATTTGAGTGTAGTAGGAATGTACTATTAAAAGAGTGCGAAATTTTAAAAAACGAACACAAAGTTTGCCTTTACCTATTTTAGAATCGCACACGAAAAGTGAAAGAGACAATCAAAAGGCGAAATTGTTTCGTAGAAACGGAATTACCATAAAATTGATTAAAAGGCACTTTCCTTTACAACACACAGTGGCCAATTTTTGGAAAACCCTGGCCAAAAGTCCAAAAAAAATTGGTGCATTCATATGCATAACCATCTTATATTGTTAGGAGGGCTCTACTGCGCATCGTTATGAGACAACAAGTCGATTCTCTTAAGGCATTTAGTGTTACAGGAGATCGAAGTGACTGTTGCTAGCAATTCGCTCTAAACTTTTCGTAAATTAGAGTTTTCGAGGTTGTTAAAATCGTATTATTATCTTAAAAAAATAACAGTTTTCAAGCATCCGCTCATGGACATTGAAATCTAGAGTATGTAAAACATGTTTTTTCATTGTCACGCCATCTAAAAACTGACGTAAGACATAGATATTCACGGATTGATTTTTTTTATTTACTCATTATGATGGATTAGGAAAATGGTTACGAGAGTGGTCGAGATGGGCGGTCTGATTTTCTTTTTCATATATATTGAAGTTTTTCCCATCGTTTTTTCGCTATCCTGTAAAATTTGAGTGCCGTAAGATAGGGGTTTTGCATGTGGCCGATGGGCGGTTTTGCAAATACATCGACGATATGTATATCCGTACATATGTACATATGTACGCTCTTAAGACGAATGCACAGAAAATTAAAATTTTTGTAACATTGCTACAGCACTTTTCAGATTTATGTCTTTAACACCAAATTATTTGATTTACAAATTTTTGCCTGGAACGCTGAAACCGAATCGCAAACGCACTGCAGAGTTTCACGCTGTCAAGCGTCAACAATTAGGCATGCAAACGGTGCATCGATATTTTTGAAACATCGATAATATCGATTCGAAATTCGATGTTTGCCATCGATGTTTACAATTTCCTAAAATCGCTAAATTGACGATACATCGATGTCAGTTTCACCGATGTCTTAACATCGACTTATGCTCCTAACATTTTTTTACTGGCCATGAATTTTATTATTCTTTTAAGGAACATTCAGAAATTCCGAGCTTACTCTTATCTTTCGATATTAAAAATGCTTACTTAGTCATTAAAAAAGAACCGGGATCCCGTTGAAATTTCAACGAAATTGGGCCTTGGAATTTTAGGCTCAGCGAACTTACGACGGCTGCATTTCTATTCTATTTATAGGAAGGGTAAAGGAATGGTAAATAAATACATGGAAATACATCCATATGCAATTATAATTGAATTACAGAGAGTTTGAATTAAAATGTATTAAATTTTACTTTTAATGTGACTATATGCTAACAAAGTTTGAAACATCGGAAACCATCGATATACCGATGTTTTTCTTGCGATGTATTTTAGCATCGACATTCGTTTTTCCGATGCATCGACGCATCGATGTATCGATGTTACCCCCCAAAATTTGCATCCCTAACAACAATTGACTAAGGGCCGGTTGTTCAATGCCTGGTTATCACTACTTGCCAGTTAGACATCATTATCGACGTTTTCAACATCATGCATATAACATGTGATCGATAAAGCAGTCGCTGTATTTAACCAGGGCTTCTACCTCCGATTAGTGCTAATCAGACATTGAACAACCGGCCCTAAGGGCCGTAGTGGGAGGCAGTGGTTAACACTGACCTCCAGTTAACATCATTATCGACGTCATCTAATCTCTTTTATATGCATAGCAGTAGCGTTCTATGAGCAAACAGCTTCTATAAAGAATTTATCTTGTTGCTTTAAATAGAAAAGTTTGAATGTACACCCTTATTCTAGAACCAGAATTTTCGTAATTCGTAATTCGTAGCTACGTTACGAAAAACTAAAAATCGACATGCTGCAACCCTTGCGGAAAACTGTGCAGCTATCAATTGTTTTTCGAAGTCAGCTGTATTTAGGGAAACAAAGTGGAAAGGAAATAAGAAAACATTCATCAAGTGCTTATTTATGGTAACATTTTTAGATTTTACACATTTTGAAGGAGACGATGGATTCTATTTCATTTGCAATTATAATAGCAGAATAAGAGCGCGCTATGGAAGTGAATTCACAAAGATATGCCGAGCTGTCTGGCATAGTAACCATGGACGCATCTATGTCAGCTCCTGGTTTAATTGTTCAACCACAACCTCCTATGCCTGACGAACTGGTTTTCAATCCAGTTACTGCAATAACAGCTTCTTCCAAGCCACTGAAAATATGTCCACACTACCTAGTAGCGCTTGCTTCTGCCTTTGGCCGCGCTTAGAGATTATAAGACTTCCTAATGAGAATTCTCTTGTCTGTGTTGCTGGAGAAGAGGGTGGATGCCCCTCTTCTACTGTGAAAGGTATACAACATTTATTGTGCTTATAACTCCGGCTACGCCATCCACTGTATCTTTGCGCAGAACCCACATCGAAAAAAGTGCATGGTTCAAACCGAATTTATTAATAAACTAGAGCTCGGAAATTTGGAACCTGTGTTTAAACCTTTGACTACACGTGAATGTTAAAGTTTTTAAATTCGGGGATTTAACAATCTAAAATCATTGTACATATAACTAAACTGAACCCAAGTTTCTCGATAAGGGGCAACAAACATTATTTTTTGTTCGTTCATATAAAGCAGTGGATAAAAATATGTGTATAAGCGAAACGCAAATTTATCTGTTTAAAAGAACACCACTAATATTTCCTGCAAATACACATCGGTTTGCATCTTTTTGCTTAAGTTTTATCGTACAAAAATACGCAAAATAACTGCCAATTTCTTACTCGTTCGTTTTTAGGTATGACATTGTTACGAATTTCGAAAGTTGGAAGATACGGTTCGGATTGCAGCATACCATTTCTACGATTCGTAGCAAAATCCGAATACGGAAGTGTTACAGAATAGGGGTGGTAAATTCTATCTTAAACTGAAGCATTTTTACCTAAGCTAAGCCTTTTGACCACTTCGGTATGTTAATTATATGTAGACAATTATTTTCCGTTTTCCTTTAACATACCATGGCACACGACTAGTAGCATTATCCACATCGCCCTAACAGTATTCAGAAGAACCACATCGTACTAACTGAAATTTTTTTCGCATGGGGATATTAGAAATACCTATGTATGTTTGCACACCTTTAAGATGCATGGATGTAAATTATGCGTGGCTTTGATTGTATCTCTGTATTTCACTAACTGCCTGTGTGAGGAAACCGAATATGTAATGTAATTCTTAACAGAAGTGCCTAAAACCACAGAATAAACAGTATACTGTGGCGAATTCTGCGGCAACGCGAAGCGAACTACGAGAAATAGGCAGAATGTTCGAGGAATGACGTAGAATGTTCCACAAAGAGAAACGTCAAGTTGGATGAACACTGCGAACAGCGAGAGAAAGAGAATGAGCGATAAACTTCAGAACGTTCTAGAGTTGCCATAAGTGCGAGCGCAGGTATATAAGAGCCACGACACAGCGGAGTTTAGTTAGTTACGAGTTACAAGTCAGCAAGCTACAAGTAAACTGAGCAGAGAAGCGAGTTGCGAATAAGCAAGCTATAAGTTAATTGTGTTAACAAGTAGTAAAGCGTTGTAATTGCTTTAACAAGTATTGTAGTGTTTTTACTGTATTAGCAAGTATTGTAAAATTGTTTGTTGTACAATAAAGTTAATTGTACTGCCATTTGGTCATCGTTAGCCTTTATTTAACAATCCAGCGATACGAACCGGAAGATTTGGGAAATCCGGACGAGGGTTCAAGGATAATCGTAACAATACAGAAGACGCATGTCGACTATCGAACCAATTTGAATTCATGGCACGAGCGGTAAGGCAAGCAAGGGTATCACAAGCGGCGCTGCCTCGTTACTTTAGCAGTATTTTCACTCGGCTGACGCTGTTAATTCCATCGTCGCCAGAGTGTCCAGATTGTTTAACAAAAAGGCGCAATTTCTTAAAAAAAAATCACCAAAAATCGCCAATTTTTTTTTTTTAATAAAATTCATGAAATCGATTTAACAAATCTTTTATTTTAAAAATGAGATCTTGTTATAATATAGTTTTTAAGACCAAAAACGAATATAATATCTTCAGAGGGTAATAATAAATAACACAAATCACTTATATAATAGTGATGTACAAACAATTTTCTTTAAAAATACGCATACTTTTTAAAAATATTTGTTTCAACATATTTTGCAATAGGACTGCGCAATTACTAAATTTTTTATAACTCATATTAATTGATTAGCCGCACAATCCGCTTTTAAGAGCTCGGCGCTAAAAATTAAATAAAACCCTATAATAAGGCGAGATCAGCTATTTCCACAATTTCTTCAAAATCCCCTATAGTGTCTGAATGATTAACATTTCTGTTGTTGTCATATATTGAGCTTTTCAACCTAGATAACATACTGTTTGATATTGGAAACGTTTTGCAGCAGAAACTATTATTAGCCTTCATATAACACTTTATTCGAGCTATTGAATTAAGGCTTTCCAACCTCATCCTATTTCGAATCTTAGTTTTTGTTGAATTCATTATAGAAAAAACGCGCTCAACAAAAGCGTGTGAGTGCGACAAGGATAATAATATGAATTTACTTATATTTCCAAATTTGCGGTTTTCACTCCGTAAGCAATTATCCAAAATTCTTCAGAGTCAGATGGAATGGTTCTGAGATAAGTTAATCCATGGGAAAGTTAAAAGCTTTAAATATTCAGTTTCCACTGCTTTTCTTTCCTTCAAAGTCAAATAGTGAATTGTTAGGTCTCTGAAACTCGCCGTCTTGTGATTCCCACACTTTTCTGGTGACAAAATCAAAGTTTTTTAAAAGTATTTAATTGACTGAGTAATCGTTCCAAAAATTCTTCGATCAGAGTGATTAAACATTTTTGACAGTCTTTTAATATGTTTCTTAAGTAATGTGACCAACCGTACTTCTTTCGGAAGTACAGTAATTATTTTTTCGCTATTGTACCTCGTACTTCGAAGTACAGTCAAATGTACTTCTTTGCGATATTTGGTACTTCTCCGATCTGCTGGATGATCGTCACATGGCCTGGGCGATAAATTCATTCAAACCATTAACAATTTCGCGTTTAAACCTACATAATAAAGCTTACCTACCGCTCACTTCGTGACAGAACTGTCGCGGCGGAGTGGGGGTCGTCTGCACTTAGTGCAGAGTCAATAGGAGCACTCCACAATGTGTTGTTCCCTCTCCCCTGCTCTAGATTGCGGTTGTAAACCACCTTCTAGAGGAACTAGGAAAAGTGGGCTGTCGGGTGATCGCCTAGACGATGGGGAACTTTAGGTTAAGGTACGATTTCTGTACACCCTTTTTTATCTGACTCAAGGTTACCTGAACCAGGTAATTAGGTGGGCAATCAACGGCGGCTGTCGTAGAATCCTAATATTGAGGAAAGGGTAGGAACGGTGTCGGTTGCCTTGTACTTCTGTAGGGGAGCTATCGGTAAAAGTTGGGGTCTCTTGCCGAAATTAATTCATTAGCTCTAGGAAACCAGATTTAAGCATATATTATTTCAAGGAGCCCTTGTCTGGTGGTACTCACTACAATGGCGCTTAACACAAATATGTTGAAATCGGCGCCTGAGGATATTGCAGACAGAATTGTCGCAGCACGAGCTGCTATTAGGCTCAGGTAAACCGGAAAGAAAACTTTTCTCTGCTATAGCAAATGTTTTCATAGGGCACTTTAAAACACGTTACCTCTCAAGGGCTAGTGATGGGTGTTCTGACAGGCCATTGTGCACTTGGTATTCATGCGGTGAGACTAAGAATTTCGACTGATCATTTTGTGTCAGCTGTCAAGAGGAAGATGAAGTGAATCTCCACACTTTCTTTTAGACTGTCCAACCTTCGCGAGACTAAGATGGAAGCATTTTTGCTCTGAACAAACACTGAGCTCTCAGGGATCGAAATTAGCCGGATTCGAAAATTTTTAATCAACTCGCGGCGTTAACTTAATCCAACCTAGCCTGTACTTCTTTGAGCTATGAAATAGTTGGTCACATTACTCTTAAGTCAAGTTTATCATCCTCTTCTGTAGAATTGTCTTGGAAAACTAGGTTTTGTGTATTTTTATACTTGGAACAAATTTATTTGAAGGGGAAAAATCGCCAATGGCGATTTCCCAAATTTTTACGCGCAAATATCCAAAAAAAAAAATCGCCAAATTGGCGCGAAATCGCCAAATCTGGACACTCTGATCGTCGTTATGACGACAAAATCTTAACTAACTTCGTTTGCCATCATGATCAGCGTTGCCGTTTGATACAATTGTATATTTTTTAATACTTTTTTTTCTAAATTGTAATATCTGATACTTTTTGTTCCCAAATGCCAAAGTATCAAGCGTTCGGCTGGCAGAAATCAATTTCTGAAAATTATGAATAGTATTACTAGGCTAAAGGCAATTTTTTTCTTGTTTTTTAAAGTCTCACAATTTATATACGTATAGATATTTATAAGTAAACCACACAAAAACATTACGCAATATCGGGCTTGCGACCATAGTGTGTGTGGTGTATGGGGTCGTTTGTACTAAATTGCACGATTATTGCGCTAAAATAAAAATTATTTCGATATTTTGCTCATGCTTGTGTTATTGTACAATAATTTGCGTATGGAAATTTTTAGTCTAGTTTTGATTTTGCTGTCCAGATCGGCTGTAAAATATGGATAAAAGCGTAGAAAAAAAATAATTTTTTTTAAATTCATTTTTTTTTTTACGTTTTAAAGCTGAAGCTATCAAAATATGCAGCGCACACTCATATTTCTTGCAAATATTTACTTGCTGAACGTTTCTTCAAAATAAGATTTGCGCAATTTGATGCTGTAGCAATTTCCAGAAAATTGACTTGTACAAGTCTCGGCTTACGCAAGGATTTTGTGTGATTTAGGGGCTTTAGTTTGTTTTTCGTTATGCAAATAAGCAGACAGAAGCAAGAAATATAAATTGCTTCATAACTATGGATTTAATTATAAAAATTTATTTATTATTTGTTTTTTTAAATAATAGTTTAACAAACAACAGTTTTATTTGCTTTTGATACTTTTTCTGCTCGGCAACTGATACATTTCTTTTAAGCTCGCGGCAATGCTGATTACGATGTGTGTTTGTGGCGANACAAAAGCGATCAGTTCATTCGATATAAAGAGGTCAAAAGTGGTATTAGTCGCATGCTCCTTTGCGATTGCTCCCGGAGTCATCCCGGATTAGTCAAATTTTTTGCGGGGCTGTTTATTCTGTGCTAAAACTTAACAGTTTGGCAATGTTAAACACTGTTGAAGCTAATTTCCGGTATTTCTCTTACAAGCGCCTGAAACTAAGTACACTTATTATTTACTACCGCCGGCAGCTTTAACAAATTACTAGGGAATTCATTTATATTTTAAATTGCATTGTCATCATTATTGGAACTATGCTGAAAATTTCAAGTATCTACCTCTACTTTAAAATCGATTGGAAATTTCCGCTGGATGACCAAGTTAAATAAAAGCTTATAAAAAGAAAGTTTCAGAGTTGCTTTTTGGCAAATTAAGACGAAATTCGATTCTTCTAGAAAAATTCGATTTTATCCGAGTTTTAGCACCACATTTTGGAGCTAAAATTCGAATCTTGAAGCTTCGAATATCGAATTTACCCAAAACAAGCAAAACAAAACAAGTTATTTTCTAATAGCGGTCACTCCTCGGCAGGCAATGGCAAACCTTCGAGTGTATTTCTGCCCTGAAAACAGCTTCTCATAAAAATACAATTGCCGTTCGGAACCGGCGTAAAACTCCCTCCCCTTTATGTGACAACATCAAGGCGCAGGGCATAAATAGGAGGAGAAGCTCGGCCAAACACTAACATATGTGTAAGCGCCAATCTATTATTATATTATGTACATTACTTAAATTCTCTCAAGTATAAATGTATGCCAATCTTGTAAATATACATCCATACTAAACTAGTCAGGAAAAATACTAGTTTACAACTAGAATTTCCTGACAGAAACCGAATTAGTTCAAAAATGAACAGACTTGTACTAAACCATTTGTTCATGCCCTCTTTTCTTTGACTTCGACAGTTTAATACAATAAAGTACACAAAATATTATAGCTTGTATATATATATATATATATATATATATATATATATATATATATATTGTAAACCATTAAATCGAATACGCATTCAATTATACCAGTCCTGTTAAATAAAAATTAATATTCATAATGATTAATAAATAAAACATGTTTTTTTGTGTTGAAATATAATACTTTTAAATGCAACCGTGCTTATGTAACAATGCGACTGTTTCACCGCTTAGACTTTGTTGCTTTTTCAATTTTTCCTAATAAACAATCGTGGTACAAAGCTCAATAAAAAATATTGATAGTTACTTTAGTTTATTTGTACAGGTAAGACATAATTTTTAGGTATTACATCAATCGAAGTTAATAATTACAAAAGAAATGGACGATAAAACGAAAATAAAATTAAAAATACTAATAAAATTAAAAATACTTACACATAATAATGAGATTTTCTTTTGACCGAAGGTTGAGAAAAGAAAGAGAGAAATGTGAAAGTATATTTTATGAATTGAGAAAGATAATACTGCTTATTTGAAACACCCCGCCTTTCGAATAGCCTCTGTCTTAGAAGGAAGTGAGTTCCATAAACGAATTGTGCCCACAAAGAACATTCTGAATGATTCCGTGTACTTGAAATACGGAACCAGGAGATTCAAAGTCCGGGTAGACTGGCCAAAATTAATTTTTTTATATATGTAGGGTGGCTTCTTAAAATATATAAGCATATGCCGAGAACAGAGATTTCGAAGTTTTAAGGAATTATATATATCGGTTCCGAGAATTCGCGTGGCGCAGAAAGATATATTTATGATCAAATTTCCTCTTAGAAAATACGAACCGGGCAGCGTTGTTTAAGGCCAGTTGCAATTTGTTGAGTGAGGGCGAATCCAAGTTGCCGTGCACAAGCTCACTATAAGAAACTAGACACAATGATGCCAAATTTAGTCAGAAAGAAGAAAGTTTCAGAGTTGCTTTTTTGCAAATCAAGATGAAATTCAAGTTTTTCTAGAAAAATTCGATGTTATCCGAATTTTAGCACCACAAAGTCCGATTTCAAAAATTTTCCATTTTGGAACTAAAATTCGAATTTCGAAGCTTCGAATATCGAATTTACCCATCCCTAGTATGTATGGCGACCGCTGTGGTATAGTGATTAGCAGTACGCGGTACCGTTCCGCAGGGCCTGGGTTTAAGCCCGGTTCAACCCAACATCAAAAAAATAAAAAAAAATAAAAATAAAAAAAAAATATAAAAATTTTGTCTAATAGCGATCACCCCGCGGCAGGCAATGGCAAACCCCCGAGTGTATTCTGCCCTGAAAACAGCATCTCATAAAAATACAACCCCGTTCGGAATCGGCGTAAAACCTGTAGGTCGCTTTCCTTTGTGTGACAACATCAAGGCGCACTCAACAAATCGGAGGAGAAGCTCGGCCAAACTCTTACATATCTATGTGTAACCGCCAATCTACTATTAACTACCCAGTAGAAATCGGTTTTATGCATTCTTGAAGGATGATTGCTATATGAGTGAATTAGCGTGAACAATTCATGCGTAGTCATGAATTTCCACGAATAAATTCAAATTCGAGCGAATTGCAAGCGAATGTACGTTGTCGTTGTTTTAAGTACATTTCTTGATAAATTTTAAGTGGAATCTTTGTAATATTTTCAGTCTTGTACACAAATTTTAGTGAACGGACGTGTTGTGCGATACTTTTTTCAGCACAAACGGGCTTTTACAAGATATGCATTTTGCATATGTAAGTGCCTACTTGTTTGTATGTCCCCGTATATTAAAATGTATCAGAAAGGTAGCATTTACATATGGGGATCTTGTAAGAATGCTTTAATACTGTTCCATTAATGCATTTTTGTATGTTTGAAACATTAATACAGCCATATGCATATAGCAGTAGTACAAGTGTATGATTAAGGTACGCATACGCTCTGAGAAACCACGCGTGTTAAATGGAAATGAAGGTTAATTTATACTGGCATGTATACACAGCAGCAAGCTCATGCCGCCAACAGCGATGTTGTATGCTTAAGATTTCTACTGGGTATATTATGTATGTACACACATACAATACATTACTTAAATTCTCTCAAGTATAAATGTATGTCACTCTTGCAAATATACATCAATACATTCATAAATAATACATACATATCGTTCCTTGAAATGCAAAAAGACGTAACAAACATCATCGTTGAAATACAAAAAGTCATAACTAATAAAAATTCAAAATTCACTTTTTGATTTATATGATGGATTTCATCGAAGTACTACTCTCCACATCATTTTATGAAAAAAAAATTAAAATATTAGTCACGACTTTTTCCATTTCATTTACGATGTTGTTACGTCTTTTTGCATTTCGGGTGACGATATCTACAATTACAAGTAAGTGCTTATTTATTCAGCGACTTGAAATAGAGTTTAAGTACAGGAAGCGTTATTAACAAGGCGAGGAAAGAAAACTGTAAGTAAATTGAACTATAAAATTGTGTCAGTTGTCTTTAATTATCCTTCTATGCATTTGCATGTTAACAGGGCAATTCTGGCTAAAATAGTTTAAAGTCTTTTGTAAGGTAATTGAAAGTTAGTAGGCAAGATAGTTTGAAAGCATTTCAGAGCAATTCTGGCAACTGTTTTTCTACTCACCACAGTCTTTCGAAAGGCACCAGTCGGTTTTCTAAAAATTAAATAAAGTTAATTTTTTTCATTTTAAAACAATCAAACTAAAAACTCAAAGACATAGCCCAGTAAAATTAGACTTTTATTGTAAATAATTAGCAAAAACTGCGATAAAATTTTACTTTGTCACGATTTCTAAAATACGTAGCCTATTGAAATTCCATGTTTGTAGATAATTTCATTCTCCGCAACTTCTATACTGGGAACGTGCCAAACATAGCGATGTAAGGGAAGCGGCGTAAAATTGATTTCAACATCACGTCAACCGGTACAGTACGATGACGAAAATTTTATAGGACGGGTTACAAATATTAAAATGATCACATGGCATCTATCCCATCAAAAACAGTGAGATCTTTTGAAAAATTCTACATGGCGTCTCAGATATGGCTTCTAAACTAACCGTAAATTAAATTTTGCTTTACAACTTTTGTGTCATCGGAGAACCCATACAAAAAAACAAAAAGTAACAGCAGATTGTAGATCCAATATGGATCCGCCATTTGAATTTTTACATTCTGTTTCAGATTCGTAATCAAGGACCTTAAGAACCTTTGTTTGTAAAGCTTTAAGCGAATCCGCGAATATTGGATCCGCCATTTTGAATTTTTCCAATCTGTCACCAGATTTTTAATTCCCAATCCCAAAAACCCCGTGGAAAACATCTCGAGCGAATCGGATCGATTTGATTTTTTTCTGCCATTTTGAATTTTTCTAACATCACCTCAGATTCGTAATATGCGGTCCCAAGACCCCCAGAGAAAAAAGTTTCAACCGGACCGAATTAATTTAAATTTTTTGGCTGCCATATTGGATTCGCCATTTGGCCATCGTACTGCTCCGGTTGACGTGATGTTGAAATTAATTTTACGCCGCTTCCTCTACATCGCTATGTTTGGCACGTTCCCGATCATGATCTAAGCATCGCACAGTGGTCCAATCTGCTCTAGTAGGGTAATTTAATTATAATATTAAGAACTAAGATAGATATCGGGATGAAATTTTGCACAAATTATGAATGACTAAGAACTTCTTCTCATAAAATGGGCAAGATCGAATAGCGACCACGCCTACAAACCATATAATTAAAAAATCGTTAAATTGTTCGTCAATTTCTGGTACATTTTTTAAGCACTTGCGCACGGTTATAGATACCTGCATACCTTAAACTTTTTTAACTATTTGGGATGAATTAAAAATAGAAAGTCCGTTATGTATATACTGTATTGACGCCAGATCCGAATCAGCCACCTAATATATGTATAAAATAAAATAAAAAAAAAACAGTTAAAAAGTCAGATCAAGCTTAACAACTTTTAGGGCCGTTTCCTCATCTAACCTTTAGATTACCGGCCACTTTATCGTCTCGATATACGAGTTTTCGTTTTCTCATCAGCGCATTAATTTCTCGAGTCGATAAATTGTTGCTCACCCGATGCAACCTCTAAAAATGTGTACCCAACTTTAAACTTTGGTTCGGTTCAGAAGTGCGAACCAAATCTTAGCCTAGCGTAGGTTGGACAGTCTAAAAGAAAGTGTGGAGATGTTTCCACTTCATCTTCCTCTTGACAGCTGATAAAAAAGGACAATTGGAATTCCTAGTCTCACCGCATGAATACCAATCGCACAATGGCCTGTCAGAACCTACATAACTAGTCCTTGTTGCATGTGTTTTAAAGTGCCCTATAAAAATATTTGCTGCTGCAGAGAAACGTCTACTTTTCCTTTTTTATGTCACAAAAGGACCCGGTTTCCCTTAGCCTAATAGCTGGCGCCGTGTTCAACATATGTATGTTAAGCGTGGTTCCTAATGCTCACCTAATTCCTATTTTACAAGTGTAGCCTTCTCGAAAGAGTTCCACCAGATAAGGGCTCCTTGAAACAATGTGGTCTTAAATCTGGTTTCCTCCCCTACAGCAGTACAAAGCAACCGAAAACTTTCTTACCCGTTCCACAATACGCACTCTTATAATCGCCCACCTAGTTACCTGGTTCAGGTACCTTTGAGCCAGATCAAAAAGGGTGTATCGAAATCGTCCCTTAACCAAAAGTTTCACATCATCTACATAGGCAATCACCCGATAGCCCACTTTTTCCAGTTTCTCTGAAAGGTCGTTAACAACCGCAATCCAGAGCAGGGGAGAGAGAACACCACCTTGTGGAGTGCTCCTAATGACTCTGCACTGAGTGCAGGCGCTGTCCTACTCCGAGGCGACTGTTCTGTCACGAAGTAAGCTGTAGATAAGCCTTATTCGGTTGGTTTCAACCTCCAGATTATGAATATACTTAACTATTGCCTCTGGAGTGACATTGTTGAAGGGTTCCTCTGACCACTTTACCAATGTGTGCAGAGCCGTTTTCGCCGACCTTTTCTTGAAAAAAGCTCTTGAAAGACAGTCAGGAGGAATCGCGTTTCTTACGTGTAGGTCTATCAGTCTCTCTAGCGTGCTTAGCAAAAACGAAGAGAGACTGATTGGCCTGAAATACCTAGGGGAAACATATGCGGCCTTCGGGATGAGCGCAACGCTGACTACCCCCCAAGCCTTGGGGATGTACCCGGTCCTCATGCAGTTCGCATAAATAGGAGCCAACCAATTGCACGACACCTCTAGAGCCCTTTGCAGCTGCGCAGGTATCGGTCCCCGGCGACTTTAATGGTTTCAACGAATTTATCGCCCAGGCCACGTGACAATCGTCCAGAAGATCGGAGAAGTGCAGGACCTGGGGGGAGATTCTGAAACCAGTTAGCGACAAATGTCGAATCGCTATCACAGTTTTTGCGCAAAAACATTTATATCATGCGTCAAAATGTGCGATAGCTATCCGAAAATTGTCGCTAACTGGTTACAAGGTCTCCCTTCTGAAGTACAAAATATTCCAAAGAAATACATTTGACTGTACTTCGAAGTACGAAGTACAAGAGCGAAAAAGAAGTACTGTACTTCCGAAAGAAGTACGGTTGGTCACATTATTCACGAGTCAGATATATCAGATATTCTAACCAAGGTTTTGGTTTTTGCTAACAGTTGCTCTTGCTCTATATTTGCTTGTTGCATTGCCAACCTTTGAAATTATATGACGAATGTAGTGAAGTTTCACTCTCAGAAATGTAGTGAAGTTTTACTCTACGGAATAACAAATTTATTTTTACCGGTAAGATAAGAAAACCAAAACACTTTAAATCGGCCACTCAGCGCATTAATTTCTCGAATCGATAAATTGTTGCTCACCCGATGCAACCTTTAAAAATAAGTACCCAACTTTAAATTTTCGTTCGGTTTTGGTTCATGAGTCAGATATATCAGATATTCCCACCAAGGTTTTGGTTTTTGCTAACAGTTGCTCTTGCTCTATATTTGCTTATGTTGCATTGCCAACCTTTGAAATTATATGACGAATGTAGAGAAGTTTCACTCTCAGAAATGTAGTGAAGTTTCACTCTACGGAATAACAAAATTATTTTTACCGGTAAGATAAGAAAACCAAAACACTTTAAAGTGAGGAACAATTTATCTGCCCTGTTAGTAAAGGCAACTTTACTGCTTACATTAGAAAATGGCCCTCAGTAAGTAAACGATACTGATGCTTTGATAAATTTGTGTCGAATACACCGGCACACAAAAAAAATTAGTGTGATGTGCATTTGACCGGACCTACCTATGGTTATGTATTTCGACCCGCAGAATTCGAATTTAAAGTCAGTTTGGCCAATATACCTCCTAGATTTCGAGAAAACTTCAAAAAAAAAAAAACGTAAAAGTAGTGAAAATCGGCAATAAAAAACGGGGTTTTGAAGTTTTCTCGAAATCTAGGAGGTATATTGGCCAAACTGAATTCAAATTCGGATTCTGCGGGTCGAAATATATAACCATAGGTAGGTCCGGTCAAATGCACATCACACTATTTTTTTTTTGTGTGCCGGTGTTATTAGTGTGAGAGCTTCTTCAGGCGAAATACCTTTAGGACTCTTCTTTGCCAATATGACCTTCTTAATAGCAGTATCTCTTTCTGGAGATGCACATAAAAGCTCATTAAGTAGCGTAGCTGAAGATCTCATTTTTATTTCAGTGGCCAAAAAGAAATACATCTGATTCGATAACTTTCGAAAGCTCATTAGTTTTCTTCATTTTAACTTTTTGGAAACAATCTTCAAGACTTTTAGCTGGCTNTAACAAATTTATTTTTACCGGTAAGATAAGAAAACCAAAACACTTTAAATCGGCCACNCTTTAGGTCCAAATTCTGAATTAACTTCGCACGTATGATTTCAATTTAACAAATTTGATTCTATCACTAGATCCTAAACTGATATTCCCTGGTACAAAATCCATTATTCCATCAAGTCTTTCATTTTTAGGGGTCGACAGCCAAAAATCAAAAATTTCATGTCTTGAAATTTTAGGAGTCATTTTGAAAATTGAAAATAAATGTATGGGTGCCGCAGCTAGCCGCAGAATTTTTTTGTGGATTCTATTAGTATATACATCAATTGAGAGAATAAGTATAGTAAGTGATCTATATTCCGCCATATAAGAAAGGTTTCTTCTACAAAAACAAAAAATAATAATAATTTGGTACTCACCAAAAGATTAAAACTTTATCAGCTCCCAAAAAATATGTGCGTCCACTTCGGTAATAATTTTTAAATGTCCTGAATTTTCTTACCNCACCCGATGCAACCTTTAAAAATAAGTACCCAACTTTAAATTTTCGTTCGGTTTTGGTTCATGAGTCAGATATATCAGATATTCNTCACCAAAAGATTAAAACTTTATCAGCTCCCAAAAAATATGTGCGTCCACTTCGGTAATAATTTTTAAATGTCCTGAATTTTCTTACCTAAAACAATGACGGAGAAAGAAATGAAGTTAGAACAAAGTTTCTTTAAACAACCCAGCAAAAATTTTTCAAATTTCGGTAAGCCCTTACGTCGGTATGTAGTTCTATAATACATTCCATAAATGCCAGACTTCCGAAAAACGACTTACAGACTCCATTACAGGGAATGCAAGGGGTAATTAACGCATTAATGGGCTAATTTCCAAATGGTGTTTTCGATTACAGAGAATGCAATGAGTAAGTTAACATTTATTTTGTGAATTTTTTATTGGTACTCAAAATGTGGTTTCCTTGGGAAGACGGTTGCCACTTTAAAAAAATTATACCAAAAAATTGTAAAAAGATTACCAAAAACAATAAAAGCCTTTTTTTCTTTTAATACAACAATTGGTGTTATATTACGTTCAAATTGGCTTCATTTACCTTGCTAAATGAAAAAGAGAAAACATACATTTAGGCTCTTCGCTAAAAAGCATTACATGCCGGATATTCAACACAGCGTCATCTGCAGCTCTTATTTAATAAATGGCAAACAATATCCACCCAATTCCCACACCAATTGCAAAGCCAATCGCTACTTAAGCTCTTCGCTAAAAAGCATTACATGCCGGATATTCAACACAGCGTCATCTGCAGCTATTATTTAATAAATGGCAAACAATATCCACCCGATTCCCGCACCAATTTCAAAGCCCATCGCTCACAATTTTTTAAAAATCATTAAAAACTAGTGTTGGGCAGTATCGATACCAAAAGCACTCAGAACTGGATTCACAAAAGGATCGACAGAACCTGACATTTATAAGTATCGCTACTGAGTAGTCCAAAGTACTCGGTACTTACAAAGGAACTCGAAAGTACTCAGAACTTAAAAGAAATCGAAAGTATTCAGTACTAAAAAAGCTATTTTTCAATCACCGGTTTGACACATGTACTCAGTATTAAGTGTCGAATAGATACTTAAAAGTACTGAGCATTATTAACATTTACCGGTACTCAGAAATGATTGTACTCAATTTGAAGTTGCAAGTACAATACTTGTACCCAGTATCTAATGCTAGCCATTCATTTCACGTAATTTGGGATTAATATATTAATTCGAATAAAGTGCTGCCAGCTAGTGAGTTTTATGAACTAACCATCGAAATGTTACTAACATTTATAGATATAAAGAAAGTACTCAGTACTCTCAAAAAATACCCTATCTTTAAAAGTTGTGATACCAAAAAACTCGGTCCTCAAAAGTACTCGATTTTCCCAACACTATTAAAAACCAATTAATTTCATAAGAAATTAGCTACGTGTATGTATATAACTTAGACGCAGATATTGTATGTGATTCCAGAATATTTTGAAGAGAAAAGTCACCATTTCTGGTAACATTTTACCAAAGTGGCAGCCGTGCTTGGGAATGCTAAACATTTCAAGGCTTACATCTATTTTAGCAATTTTGTATCCCGTTACATTTTGTATTCATGTTGCCAGCGTTCGGACTTAACTGCAATTGCAGTAGATCTGCTGAATTTTTTAGACGATACAATTATTCTGCTGCGTACTGGGAAAAGTGCGAACCTCCTGCAATTTTTCTACCTGTGGCCAGAATAACAATGACATTTCAAATTTGGCAAGATTTCTTTTTTTACTTTACAAAGCTTTTTCATAAATGTTTAATTGACTCCAAGTGGAAGCAGCTACATCACAATAATCCAGATTTTTATGCCATCAATTTATTTGTTTTTTCCTTTTAGATGCTTTTTTGTCGATAAAAATTCTATATCTTAACTAGCTAAAATTTAATCGGATCTACTCCGAAATTCTTCAACCTACTGCAATTTTTCCTATGAGCTAGTGCGGAATGAAAGTTTTTCGTCCGAGCCCTGCATATTGCGTTGCGAATTTGTGAATCTCAGTAGTAGTGCTGCAGAACTATCGATGGTACTATCGATTGCCGAGTACCGGCCAACGAAAGATCAATATCGAAATATCGGGTGTAATATCAATTGTAATAAAAATAAACTTTTTATTTTCTTTATTTTAAAAATACTTTTGACTATAAAGAAATATTTCATTTCACAGGAACATAATAACGGATATCAGATTGTTAAACCTAAGTTAAAGCACGTTCACATATTAATATGATCTCAACCAAATCTCGTTTGTTAATCAACCCATTTACACATACAAATCTACGATTATTAGCTGTAAAATTTGTTGTGCTTGTTTTTCTAGCAACTTAAGAAAAAGTTCAACTTCTTCTCGGTGCCCCTGTGATTACTTTTTCCTGCTAAATTAAGTAATTTGAATATATTTGAACTTAATATTTTAGTAAAAATGCCTTTACATACCTCTCCCTTGCAAGCGTCATTTTTTCGCAAAAATAATCGATCAAAATAAGTTGGACCCCGAAAAGTTACCGGTTTAATTTGCGATTATGTTATAATTACAGAT
The DNA here is from genome assembly GCF_001687245.7 of Rhagoletis zephyria. Taxonomy (NCBI): domain Eukaryota; kingdom Metazoa; phylum Arthropoda; class Insecta; order Diptera; family Tephritidae; genus Rhagoletis; species Rhagoletis zephyria. The sequence continues at coordinate 106,478 of NW_016157621.1, read as the reverse complement.
TAACGGGGGAGAAATTGTGGAGCTAAGCTCAAAAATGAGGAAAATTTACTTATATATGTTAACCTATGATTACCTTTTACTTTTGCCAACTGTAAAAACCGCTCCATTCCTTCGCCACCATTCTTATATACAAGCATTCATCAAAGAAGCTAACGCCAAAGCAACTTACATTTTTGACTTTTCTCTATAAACACTAGTAAAGGTTTGAAATATAAACAATCGGCGGCGCAAACAATAAAATCGATATTGACTGAAATATTACATATACTATCGATAATATCGATAGTGCCATCGAATGTTTGCATCACTTCTCATAAGTTTCTAAAATATTGACGCGTGGAATTGAAATTTGGTTTGTTCGTAGAATATTGTGTTAAAAGTGCGGTTTTCTTAACAAAATTAAAGCTTGTAAGTGGAAAATAATGTTAAGCAAAAGACATACAAAACGTTTGATGAAAAAAGAATTCGAAAGAATCAAACGCATACTAACTATTAAAAAAAATGTTCGCGAAGTGCAAATGCAGAGAGAACCTGCAAATTGTGCCAATGAAGACTTTAAAATCTTTAATACTCCACAAAATAAAAAATCACACAGCTATGCGATTGGTATTTAAAATTCATACCTTCTCATAAATGCTGTAAAGAACTATTGTGCATCCTTATTTCGCAAAACATGTGTGTTCCAAGGAGCGTTTCAGGATTGATTGGCAAAAATTCGCAAACTATTGTACGCACCGTTTCTCCGCCAATACATCCACATAGAAAAGGAAAAGCAATTAATGAAAATAAAAGACGAAATAAAATTAGAAGAGATAATTGAGATCTTTTTAGATGTTGGAGTGGACGGATTACCACTATTTAAAAGTTCGTCAGTGGGCCTCGTTTTGAATTTTTACTTAACTAATTATAGATAACAACGGTAGACCTTCTAGCCTTGGCGAAAAAACGTTTCATGACTCTTTACGAAAAGCAATAAAGAAATCGAAGAACCGTCATTTTAAAAACCAATGGATTCAACATAAAAAACTAATGGATTCAACATAAAAAAAGTTTACATCTACTGTTTTACTGTATGTAACAATAACTTAAGCTTTAACGTTTCATATACATTTAATGTATGAATACAAATTTAATTTAATTTTTTTAAGTTGTTGTAATACTTTAAAACTAATGTGCTCATAACATTTTTGACTCTTAGCGAAAGAGATTAAAAGAGCGAAAATCCGCCATTTTAAAAACCAATGGATTGAAAAAAGTTTACATGTACAACTGTATTACTGTACCTAATAATAACTTCAACTTTAACGTTTCATAAACATTTAATGTATGAATACAAATTTAATTTAACTTTTTTAAGTTGTTGTAATACTTTAAAAGTAATGTACTCATAACAGTTTTGACTTAACGAAAAGGATTAAGAGAGCGAAAACCCGTCATTTTAAAAACCAATGGGTTCGAAATAAAAAATGAGCAATGGAATTCTTTCATCTTGTAAACGTTTACACTTTTGATTGGTTGATTTCATTATGTGACATTTTGACCTGTTTGGGATATTTGTCTTTTGTTTTTTTATGTTTACTATTTATTATAAAAGTTTGGCACATTTAATAACAAACACCATATAAAAACACAACAAACTTTACCAGTTTCCCCCAAAATTTTAAAACTTTCTATTCAGAGTTTTTGAAAAAATTTTGGGTATGCAGTTTTATATACGATTAAATTTAAAACTATACCTAAAACTTTTCAAAAATTCTAAATAGAAAGTTTGACATTTTTGGAGGAAATTGGTAATTGTTGAATTTTTTTAATTTATAAACAAAATTTGAAATGTGGGTTATATGGTTATTATCTAAAACCATATTAATTCATATTTGAAACTTTGTGCAAAAATTATAAAAATTCTGCAAAACTGCATCTAAATTTCAACCTTTTCATCAGATTTTTTTAGTATGTAATTTTATTGCCCATTAAATTTTAGTACAGTGAAGTGTAAGTCTTAAGTTGCTAAGAAATTGCGTTGATTTTTGGCAATTTTTGTAACGCATTTTCTTCCATACAAATTATGTTCGCAAAATTTTTTTTTTGCATGGAAAAAAGTGCGTAACACATTCAGAATAAAAATTATCAAAAATCAGCGCAGGGCTATAAAACTTCATACTCAAAAAATTCTAAAAATCTGATTAAAAAGTTGAAAATTTAGATGAAATTTTGCAGAATTTTTATAATTTTTGCACAAAGTTTCAAATATGAGTTGAAACAGTTTTTGTTAGATAATGACCTATAATTTTATAAAAAAAAAGTATTAAATAAACAAATGAAAAATAGGAAATATTTGTTTAAATGTCGTCTCCCTATTTATTTTGCCACCACTGTATATTTTCCACTAAAATTTTTAAATAAAAATGAAAAATTAAAGACTGACAGCCAATTTTATAAAAAGTAAAATACGCTTGAAAATGCTTTTTAATAGAACAATTGTATGGTAATGTCATTTTGTAAAGCATTTCAAACCCATTTTACTTTTTATGAACAAAGCCATAATTATTTGTTTACCTTGGGAGTGATTGTGGAATAGATTACTGAGAACTGGTTACGTAAGGTATGTATGTATGCGGTTATATAACATCTTTCAATTCATGGGTTATAGAATACATTACAAGGAACTGATTATGTAAACTTTAATGTAATCGATTCGGTAAACTAGTGGGTAAGCGGTGGATAGAGATCTTGTGAAGTCATTACGTAATAAGTTCTCAAACAACTGAATGCAAGCGGTTACCTCCAATGAAATGCCCATGTTAAAGTAACCAGTTTTGTAAACGAACTGGTAAGTGGTGCACAGAGGTTATTTCGATTACTTCATGCATTACATGGAATCAAAGTTTTTGCTGGGAAGTTATTGAGCCTTAAAAATACTCAGTTTTCGTTGCACGCACAATTTCATTTTTTCACTTATTGCTTACTATGACTTTTGGATGCCGTTATGTTTATATGTAGCCAAAATTTTTCAAACAAAGTTTTATTTACACTTAAGTAGACAATATTCTTGCATATTTGATAAAAAATTTATTGAAAAATTACAAACAAAAAATGTAATTAAATTACCCTAGCTTTGCACATTGGACCACCGTGCATCGTACAAACAAAATGTTTCTAATAAAAGTTGTCGAAAATGAAATTATCTACAATCCTGGAATTTCTATATTCTATGTATTTTCAACAGAAATTGTTGAAAAATGGCGAAAACCGTGACAATGTAAAATTTGTTTGCAGTTTTGGCTAATTATTTACATTAAAAGATGCTTTTTTTAAAAACCTTCTATATGACAAATTTGGGAAATTAAATTCTCCATAAATTTGTGTGTACCATTTTTTACGAAACATGCAAAATAAGCTTGCAAGTCGCAAAAACCCAAAAACTTAAAATCCAAGGTGTCGGAATGTTGCTATATGAAATTTAGGGGAAAGACTGTGGATCTATAACGTGTCAAATAGAAGTAATCTGTACCAAAAAATCGCTGTTACAAATTTTTTATTTTTTTTTCGTACCAATTTGCTCTAATTTACTGGGCTATACAGTCAAATTTAAAAAGAATCAAATAAAAAGATCGTTTAATACCACAGTTGTGAAAAATGCATTAATTTTATAATGCATAGCATTTTAATGTTAATGTAAAAAATTAATTCATTAATTTTTTAAGTTTAATGTAAATGAATATTTCAATGCATTTATTCCGAAGAAATAATGCTAATGATTTATTTTTTACATTTACATTAAAATTTTTGAATGAATGGTTTAACAAATGAATGAATGAAAGTTCAGCAAACATTAAAACCCCATTAACAAATTTTATTATGAAGGATTTTATTTTAGGACTAAAAAAACGATTTGGTGATTGATTTAGATCAGTCGTGCACGTACACGTGCTGCTAAATTGGCTATAAGCAATTGAATCGGTGAGTTTCGGCAACCGCACAAGTCACTTTTTTATTGTTTAGATCAAAACCTTTACAAGCGAAGCCCATTTTAGGGGGGAGGGGGGTCACCTCCTATATATTTTGTTTAAACCAATAATTTTTACTAAAATATTGTTTATTTTAGCTTAAAATGGTTGTAGCCAAATTCCAAACACATATGTAAATAGAAGTCCACACAAGTTAATACAAAACTATTCGTGGATTTAAATAATTAACTTATTCCTGCACATGTTTTTTTCGAGGAGGAAGCATAGAAATCCTAACCCTGTCAGTGTGAGACTTTAACCCAAACTAAACCTCCTACCGTTATGTACCGTTCCGCTCCGGGTACCACCGTCAAGGATTTCGTCAGGATAGTAACACTGTGTGACTACTAAAGTTATAGATCTAATGAAGCACAAAAAATATGCATACTTAGAATTTGGAATACCCCCTCAAAATCTGGACTTTCATAGGTTGAGCCTTATATATCCGATCAAAAAAATTCACAGTGCGTACACGGTAACCGCAACTTTCAATGCGTGCAATTCCTTGATTAATGCAAGTCGTTAAAACAAAACATTGTAACATGTATAAGTGCAGCTTCAAAACAATTTAACCTCAATACGTACAACTTTCTTTGTTTATGCATGCCACACTTATCAGCAGGGAACGGATTTTTAGGACCTAAAAACCTATAAAAAAGGCAAAATAAAATAACGAAATAGGCTGGAAAAGGCAAAATAAAATAGCGAAAAAGGCAGGAAAAGGCACTAGGTATTGGAAAAAAGGCAAAAAAAGGCAAAACAAAATAGCGAAAGAGGCAGGAAAAGGCAAAAAGAGGTATTGCAAAAAAGGCAAAATAAGGCACTAAAAAAAGACAGAAAATACGAAGAACAATAAAAAATAATAAATAAGTTGATACAAATGGAGCCCAATTTAAATATGGAACGTTTGAAATGTTCATATTTTCAGGAATAAGGGCGTTTTCCTCGCCCTTTACAATTTTATCCACACCCCTTATTGTCTTCAAGCCAACACAAATTTGGCAAGAGGTCCCTGCGCTTCTATAAGCCGCATGGGCATGTGTATATTTTTTAATCTTTAAAAAAAAAATTGTAAATGCTATAATCGATTTTTTAAAGGTAGAAAAGACAAATATCTTAAAAAAGGCAAAAAAAGGCAACATCAAATGTGTTTATATGGAGTCAGGGAAAGCTTAATCGTGGACATTCTTAATCGAATATACTCTATCTTTTTAGCAGAAAAAAGGCAATTTCCATAAAATACGTTCCCTGCTTATCAGTATTCTGGAAAAACTGAAAAGTGGGTTTTCAGACGAATCAACTGTTATCAGAATTAGTCAAAAAGAAAGCAAGAGTAAAGATAAACAAGTAAGAAAGTCTAAGTTCGGGCGGGGCCGAACATTAAATACCCGGCGCAAATATTAAATATATGGTTTTCACCTTTCCGCTAACGCTACATGGTAAACGTATTTCTTGTAAAGAATGGTTGCAAGCGTCAATTTTGAATAAATTAGCTTCAATATTTACTGATTTATCGAAGATTTCGTATTTCTCTAAATTACCGTTATATGGGATGTGGGCGTGGTTATTGTCCGATTTTAAAAATTTTCTGCCATTTGGTATGCTGTGCCAAGATATACAGATGTAACCATAAGTGGGCGTGGCTACGCCCATTTTTCAAAACTGTATAACATTCTTATTTTTCATTTTAAAATTATTGTAAATATCAATTTTGAGTGAATTATCTTCAGTAGTTACAAAAATATCGCAGTTTTCGTATTTCTGAAAATTACCGTTATATGGAAGGTAGGCGTGGTTATTGTTCGATATTGCCCATTTTCAATACCATCCGTCCTACGCCCGAAAGAAGTACACGTACCAAGTTTCGTCAAGATATCTTAATTTTTATTCGAGTTATCGTGTGCACAGGCGGACGGACAGACGGACGGGCGGACAGACAGTCACCGCTTAATCGATTTCTCTTTTCATCCTGATCATTTATGTATACATTTGTCTATATCTATCTCGATTCGTTTTGCCTGTTACAAACAACCGTTATGTGAACAAAGTTACAAAAAAGTTGCTAAAATGTTGCTTTTGGGTCTGGTTCAATCCCCGCTTGAGAAAATGCATCTGGGACGCACAAAGTTCTTCTTCTTCTTATTTGGCGCTATAACCGTCTAAGAAACTTTGGCCTAGTCCAAAGCAGTACGTCAGTTGTTTCACTTCTGTGCCAACTGACGCAGTAAATTCCAGGTGAAGCCAAGTCCTTCTCCACTTGGTCTTTCCATCGCGGTGAGGGCCTTCATATTCCTCCATCGCGACCCGCGTTGAATACCTTCAGAGCTGGGGCGTTTATGTCCTTTCGTACGACATGATCAAGCCAGCGTAGCATTCGTATTTTGACTCGCTGCACTATATCCATGCCGTTGTAAGGCTCATAGAGCTCACGTTGCATCGTCTGCGGTACTTGCCGTCGCCAATGCGTAACCGCCCATAAATCTTTCGCAGAATCTTTCTCTCGAAAACCCCAAGAGCCGCCTCATCAGATGTTTGCATTGTCATTGACGCTAATGCTCTGACTATTGTCAGATGACAGGAAATACTTTGTTTTGTCCTCGTTCACCACCAGATCCACAAGCTTTGCTTCTCTATCTAATTCCGAGAAGGAAGAACAGACATAGCCCTTATTTGTAACAAGAATGTCGATGCCGTCGACATACGCCAGCAATAGTACGCTCTTGTAAAGTATTGTGCCTGACCGGTTCAGTTCCGCCACTCTTATTATCTTCTCTAACATCAGATTAAAGAAATCACACGAAAGAGAGTCACCTTGTCTGATACTTCCACTGGTGTCAAACGGCTCGGAGAGGTCCTCCTCAATTCTGATAGAGCTGGTGGTATTGCTCAGCCTCATTTTGCACAGCCGTATTAGTTTCGTGAGGATACGAAATTGAGACATCACGAAATAAAGACAACTTCTTTTCGTGCTGTCGAAAGCGGCTTTGAAGTTGACAAATAGAAGGTATGTGTGGGTGAATGGTGATGGGAATTGCGGCGTGACATTTCTGAAATACTGCTGCGGTGCATCTCAGCCTTCAGCGTGCTCGAATTGGATATTGCAGCGGCGCTACTGTTACCGTTACCATTACCTCGACCATTATCACCGCCTTCGCGGTTCGGGAAGAATTTTTCAATATCCCATTCGCGCATGAGTACAACTTCATCTCTGGACGGACGATTGGCATAAGTTGTGGAGGCAGACTTTTGGATTTTGTTTTTGTTCTCGAGTTTCTGTGTGAAATTTCAGTTGTGGCACATAAAATCTCATTCTCAACGACTTAAAGAAGACTGATGAAACATAGCGAAAGATAGTGGGGATCGGAAATGGGAGTGGGGGATCCAATTGGTTGAGTTTTGCAAACCTTTTCATGAATTTTTGCTTTTTTAGTTACCTGTCTAGTTTTTTTCACTCATTGGAAGAAATGAAAATGTATTTTGTTATTTGCAATGGGAATGATGAAATCAAGTATTGATGAATTTACATATGTAAATAAAACATACCGAGTATTTACAGAGAAGTGTGTGCTTACGCTTTTAAGTAATGTACTATGTATGTGTATAAATATGTGCATGCGTGCATTAAATATGCATTTAGGATTATATATGTAAGTGCGTTTTTGGCACACAACCCTGCAAAAAATTGTGCGACTAATCTCTAGAGAGAGTATTCCGAGATTACTCTCAATTGGGTACAATTGGGCATTAATTAGTCCCAACTAGTCTCATTCGGGTACTAATGGAGGTTAATTAGTCTCGACTCATCCCTTATGGGTATAATTGGAGATCAATTAGTCCCCGACTCATCTCCAACGGGTACTATTAACGATTTAATGATATGTACGAACTTAGTAAATGAAATTTCATGTGCGGCGTTGGCACACAGAGAGAGTATTCGCCTAACAAAACTGAGCACCCCGGTTCGAATCTCAGCTGGCGCAAATTTTTATTTTTATTTTTTAAAAGTGAATAGTCGCTTTTTATACCCGTTCGGGTAAAAAGGTGAACAATTAGTCTCTTCATAGGACATGCTCGAACAAAAGCGAACAGTTCATTCCATATAAAGAGATCAAATGTGGTATTAGTCGCATGTTCCTTTGCGATTGCTCCCGGAGTCATCCCGGATTAGTCGCATTTCAACACATATGTATATATCTCTCAGTACAATAATAAGATTAAGTTAACGAAAAATTGTTCTAGTTACTTTGCATCGATTTCTATACTGGTTTGGTTGAAGGAATGCAATTAATAAAACAGTAAATAACAGATAAGTTGTAGTGTTAACAGAAGAAATGCAAAGTAAATTCAGAGCTTTTAAATTTCCATTATGATTAGAAATCATTATTTTTTTGAATTTTTTAATTTTAATGATTATTTTAATTTTCTTACATAACCCAGCCATTAACAATTAATTATTAATTATAATTATCAAAAATAATCATGATTAATTGCCATTAAAAAAATAATCGAAATTAATCAAATTGCTTTTTTAATTATTTGATTATTTTTAATTGTTTGATAATTTTTAATTATTTATTAATTTAATTATTAGATTATCTTCAATTATTTGATTATTTCTAATTATACGATTATTTTCAATTATTTTTCCAAATAGATGAAGCTGTGTTTTTTACCTGAAAACAGTGTGAGGTGAAAATATAAAATTCCTTTTTCGGTTCCTGTTACCATTGAAAAAGATTCCCTGATGCAAGAACACCAAAAACATCTGTTTAAAACTTTTTAAAAAGTTCACCTCATATTGTTTTCAGGTAAAAAATGAAAACAATTGAGAACTTCCTAATTTGGATGTGAAAGGTGAAGGCTACTTTTTTATCCAACGAAATTATTTTTCCTCGATTTTCTATCTCCAAGGCTTTAAAATGCTGTTGAATTAAATTTTTGTTCTCGATATATTACATTTTGTCAATATCTACACTTTGCGGTGTTTAACAATAACTTTTAATTTGCTAATTTCTTATATATATCACACTACAGCATTAACCACAGAAATTACACTCCCGAACATTGTACAATATATTATTCACAAGTTGAAATAAAATAAGAAAGAAAAATCAAATAATTATATTAGTCGTATAACTAAAAAAGCAAAAACAATTGAAAATAATCAAATAATTATATTAGTCATGCAATTAAAAAAATCAAAAATAAATGAAAATAATCAAATAATTATATTAATCACGTAATTAAAAAATTTTAAAAATAATTGAAAATAATCAATAATAACAAAATAATTATGTAATTAAAATTAATTAATTATTAATTACATTTTGTTTTGAATATAATTGATTATTAATCATTAAAAAGGGGCAAATAATCGTATTTAATCATTAAATGGTTACCAAAAAAAGAACATGCTTTAATTAATAATCATTATTTAACAGGTCTGGTTAAAATAAAAAAATATGGGTTTCAAAGTAAAATTCATGAAAAATATTTGGAGTTTGATAAATGCGTGCATATCATACACACAAGAAGCACTTGTTTCAGCACCAACCATTTCCGTTGCACCATTTCCGTGTGCAATTTCCGTTGAATTTGCCAATTTCCCCCCAACCAACCACCCGCCTCTAAAAAAAGTTTCACTTCAATAATAATTTATTTATGTAACAGATAAAATAGGAATAATTTTACTTCTTAGATCAATATCTTAAATTTTCTTTTTAAACCAATATTATTCAAAAAACCATCAGTTTTCGTAACAATGAGTGCCCACCGCAGGCTGGTGATCAGAACAAATCCATTTGTTAAAAGTCATGCACCACTTTTTGTGGATGGACTTAGAGCTCTAGTACAATAGGTGAACCGACCAATTAAAATTTGGTATTACATCGTGCTGTACTTCTTGAGATGCTCCTAAGAGCTTCCCTATTCCAAATTTTAGTTTTTAGAGAAGTGTTTCAATGGATGTACAGCGATTCAAAGCGGGTTTCAAAAATCGCGGGACTATTCTTGTAAAAAGTTGTCCGTGAAATTTTTTTCAGTATTGACATTCATTTGGTTAATTATGAGAGCTTCGAATGCAGTAATGGTAATCAAATCCAAATATATTTTAAGTGGCTATCGGCGGCAGTTTCTAAGAACACTGATGCACCGCAATGCAAAGTAACCAATTATAAATTCAGTACACCAATACTCGCGCGGACTATTATGGTAGGCCCGCGATTTTCGCGCCGATCCACAAAAAAAGTGCATACGCGTGGAAGTCAGGCGCGGTACTCACTCGTCGACAAATTTAATGCAGAAGGCTCTCCTGGAACCGCACTGCTCTAACATACAAAACTGTCAAGGTATCAACAAAAATGTTGCCGTGGTCTACTATAGTAGGCCGCCCGTGTACGCTAGTGCTAGTCTCAAAAAGAAAAATTCATTTGGACATAAACCTAAATAAGTGCTTTAGTATTATAAAAATTCAATGAAAAATATTTTGTTAAACATTATTTTTATTTTTTATTTTTCGTAGGAGAGGGAAATGCGTTATGCATTGGCCGGGGGCGCTGGTGTCTATACTACCTTCCCGGAGTGTGGGACTCCCACCGAAGCGTGTTGGGCTACCCACTAAAACCCAAACTCCCACCGCCCGCGCAAGAATCCCGCATCTGTCACCGCAATTCTGCATGTCTTCAGATGCAGGAGTGCGCTTCTAGAGCCTCTAGAGGACAACCGTCCTCTCGTTTGCAGCGGAGTACGAATTTCATGTATCTCGCAACTGCTTCCCACTTTTCTGCACTGGAGATCATTACCCCAACTATGTTGTTCGGAGTTATGTCTCCGTATCTTTCTTCCAACATTCTGCGCGAAATCAAGAAGTGTTCGCAGGAGAAGAATGTGTGGTACACGTTATCTTCGACGTTTCCACAGTAGTGACAGAACGGTCAGTCCACCCTTCCCATTCTGTGAAGATATTCACGGAAGTAACCATGACCGGTAAGGAATTGCGTCAGGTAGAAATCGACTTCCCCATGCGGTCTATTCAACCATGTTTGAAGGTCGGCTATCAGGGAGTGCGTCCATCGACCTTTTGAGTTCGCGTTCCAGTTTTGTTGCCACTGCTGGATCAGTTGCTCGCGCGCCCTTGCCGCGGCAGCTGCTCGACCTATCTCGGCACTGAGATTGTAAATCTCTTTTCGCTCGTAAGCAAGTAGCTCAATTGGCATGACGCCAGAAATAACTAGAACCGCGTCCGCGGACACTGTACGGTATGCAGAAGCAATGCGTAGTGCCCCTCTGCGCTGTACCGAAGACATTTGAATCCGGTATTTTTTGACTTTCAATGCGTCGGCCCATATTTCTGCCCCGTACAGGAGCACCGACTGGACTGCTGTCATAAGAAGCTTCCTGCGGCATGGATTCGTGCCGCCCACGTTCGCCATCAGCCGGCTTAGAGCCACCGTGCTCTGCACAGCTTTTTCACATACTCCATGGATGTGTTCCCAGAATGTGAGTTTGCTGTCAAGCTTCACACCTAGGTATTTTGTAGACCTAGAAGTTGTCACGAGTTGAGGTCCGACCATCATATTTATAATTGTTGGGATCCGTTTCCTGGTGAGGAGCACGATTTCTGGTATGGCTATAGCCAATTGCAGACCGTGATCGCTCATCCATCCACTGACGTTGCGCATGACCTGGTTTAGCTTGAGCTGTGCTAGCTGGACGTTTCTTGCTGTTATGTCGGAGGCCACGTCGCACAGTGTAAGATTTGACCCATCTAGCTGCTTTTAATTCTGTAATTCGAAAACTATTGAAGATAGATTAATGAAATTTTGCACAAGGTACGTTATAAGATAGGCGAAGCTTTTTACAAAAAATTGGTAATTTATAGTTACTGTTAAGCCACCCTATTATATAACTGCAATTTTTAAAAATTCAAAAACTGAAATATTTAACTAACTACAAAGGCTAAAATGACCAAAATTGATATTTAGAATTTCCCTATAACAAGGAATTATAAACTTTCAGAAATGGACTTAAAAATAAATATATTTTTTTATTTATGGGCGTAGAAAATATCGATAAAAAAGTCAAGTTGGGTCAACAAAATTCCGTTATAAGTTCAATATTTCTTGCTCTATTTACAAAAATGGGATACCATTGGAAAGGTAATGAATCAGGCTTTCTCTATTCAAAACAAATATACAAGAATTTGTCTCGGTCGAGATAAAATGCAAATGAATTACTCGAAGAAAATAAAATTCCCAGTAGGCCAGAAAAAAGAAAATTTCATCAAAACCTGCACTTTCCAGCACTAAAATTGTGTTGTATAATGTTTAAGAGGAGTGGCAAATAAACTGAGATACAAACTTTATCGAATAGTGGCGGATAACGAGTTTTCGGGTCTAATAAAAATAATAATTTGCTAAAAATAATTCTAAGTCAACATCATTTTACTTTAACATGAAATAAAAAGTCCTAGTTTACTAAAAATACCAAAAATGTATATTCATTAAAAAGATCATACCAAAAAAAAAATAAGACCAAAATGATATTTTAGCAATTGTTGCATAAATCATATAACACCGACAAATTAAACATTGAGATTCAGTTTCAAATATACAAGTTTAAATATTATTGCGCTCAGTAATTTTCCAAATCAAACCCCGTCCAGCCATACACTTTGATTTAAATTTTTTAGTTGTTATTGTTTCGTCTTTATCAGGCATTTCTAAAAACATTCTTGACGTTGTTTTGAAATTTGGCGACATAAAATAATGTAATTAATATTTTCTAGAATATGGAAATGATACACTGTGCGTCGTCCGCGAGNTGCGCAACAGACTGTCATACGTGGCGTTCCAGAGGTCCGGGCCAAGTACAGACCCCTGTGCCGCTCCGCCGGTTATACGTCTCTTTCTCTGACCTTGTGTTGTGTCGTACAAAAGCCAACGGTCTCTGAGGTAGTCCCGGATCATATCTAGCAAGTATGTTGGAACCTTGAATGACCGTTCCAAGGCCTCCAGCATATCGTCCCATCTTGCCGAGTTGAAGGCGTTCTTGACGTCCAGTGTGACTAGCAGCACTATTGGCCGCGCCTGGTGGCAGGCTTATTCGGCCTTATGTACCGCCTCGACTAAAGCAGGAGATCAGGGCTCGTTTTCGCTGCTAACCTGAGTGCCTCCGCTGGTATGCCATCTGGGCCTGGAGCCTTGCCGGCTTTCATGCTTCGCAGGGCTAGCTTCAGCTCGTCTGTCGAAAACAGTGGTGCCTCGGCTTGCTCCTCGACGAACACTGTGTCGGCTCTTAGTGGGTGTGTGGGAAATAGCGCATCCACTATAGTCTTAACTCGGGCCTCATCCATCGCTTGCGATGATATGTGGAACTTCTTCATCACTATTTTGTATCCCTAGTCCCAGGGATCGCGATCCACTTCGTCACGAGCGCGCGTTGAGAGTCTCCGCATTCTATGGCAGGCCCTTCGCAGCTCAGCAATTCGGTCATTCCACCAGTATACCTGCTTTTTACCTGACCATGCTCTCCTCTGTGGCATTGAGGCTTTGCATGCCCGGTGAATGCAGCGCATAGTTTCTTCGACCAGCTTAGTACAAGACTCCCTGTTGTGGATCTCTCCCGTTGTGGGTGAAATACCTTGGGAATCTGCTAGGAGTGATGTATCGAACTTGCGAACATCAACCCTGGACGGGTTCCATCCTGGTTTCCTGNGTGAATGCAGCGCATAGTTTCTTCGACCAGCTTAGTACAAGACTCCCTGTTGTGGATCTCTCCCGTTGTGGGTGAAATGCCTTGGGAATCTGCTAGGAGTGACGTATCGAACTTGCGAACATCGACCCTAGACGGGTTCCATCCTGGTTTCCTGCGAGGGATACTACGTGTTTGCCCTCGCGTGATGTCAGTGACTTGGAAGGTGATGTAGTTGTGGTCGCTACCACTCAGGTCTTCCATCACTCTCCATCCGTCAGCCCTTCGAAGAAGGCTTTCTGAGACCAGGGTTATATCAGGGATAGAGTATCCAAAACCTGGCCTTCGATATGTAGGGGTCTATCCGGTGTTGAGGATGGTCAGGCCAATGCGGGCTGCCATTTCAAGCACCAGTCTTCCCCTGGTGTTTGTATGGGGCATACCCCATTCCACGCCTCTTGCGTTGAAATCTCCAGCAACAATTATGTGGCCGGTTATGTCGAGCAATTCGTCTTCAAGGCCTTCGATCTTTTCCCTGAAGACAAGGACTGTGTCGTTTGGAGACAGGTCGTAGCCCACCAGAGTGATTTGCGCCATTTTCACCCAGACGTTGATTAGTCAATATGCCAGGTTTCCTTTGTTCTATAGGGTTCACTGATGATGACAGCGTCTGCTCTTTGTTCAAGAACCAATTGGTCCAGCAGGTCATCAGCTACCCTACTCCTGTTCATATTGCCTTGTATAAATTTAATCATATTCTCCCAAGCTTTGTCTTAGCCTCAGCAAGGGCATCCCTGAAGGCCTTGCACGCTCCCGACCCGGGCAGGTGATGGGCATTTTTCTGTCCATCTCCTGCCGAGCACAGGTAGCAGCTTGGGCTTTCTTTACACGCAGAGGCTATGTGGCCCTGCTGACCACATTTCCAGCATGAACTGCTTCTGTCTGGGCCTTTGCATGCCGCCCTTTTGTGGCCAGACAGCGGAAACACCTTTGGACATCCGCGCGCTCTCGGACGCGGCAGATAATCCAACCTACTCGCAGCTTCCCCTTTTCAATAAGAGTCCGGCCTGGCAGTTCGTCGATTTCCACCACGGCCATTCTTTGTTCTCGCGAGTTTACAGCGAGGAGAGAGACGCGAAGCTGGCCATTCATCTTGTCTCCTAATTCCCCGCGTATAGCGTTCTCCAGTTCTGGGGCCGTGGTTAGGCAGTCCATGCCCAGAACTTCTAGACGTAAACGTCTAGTGAGAATACGGGCGTCTCCAAGCTGGCCAATGGCAGTGCACACATTTTCCTTAAATGCTGAGTGGTCGCCACAGAGCTCCATTTCGATAAGCACGCCGCCTTTGCGGGTTTTCCGAACAGATCGAATTACGGTCTCCGTCTTCTCTGATTGGAGCTTACCACGTATCGTTCCCAGCACCTCTGCATAAGTTTTGCCTTCAGCTGGCTTAATGATTAATTTGGCGAGACTCTTCTTTTTTCTCATCCTCTTCTTTTTTTTGCAGCTGGTCGCCTCGCCCTTATTGACCAAGGGTTCACCTGACGCTGGCCCTGGCTTGGGCTTTCTGCTTTTTCCAACCGTTTTCTATGATTATCTGGTACGGTTTTCTGTGCATTATTATCTTTATTTCCATTATTATTATTATTACCATTATTAATAATAGTCTTATTACTACTATTATTATTATATTTAGTGTTCTTTTTTCTTTTCCGGCTCGCCTGTAGGGGAGTAGGATCGAGTTCGACCTCTCTTTTGCGAGCCAGGGCCAGCCTTCCGCAGCTCGGAAAGGGTAGACCCCTTCCGGCGCTGCTCTCGGAGGTAGCTTAATATATTTAAGCTCTCCTCGATTTGGGCCATACTCGTTTTTATGTCCATGGACACATTCTTCTGATTAGAGACAGCACTCTGCATCTTCTTCAAGACGAGCCGAATCTGGGCCAATTACTCATCTTCATTGCCTTGGCAAGTTCCCAAGCTTGCGGTGACATGCTTGTCGCTGTTTGCAGCAGCCGGCGTTTGAACAAGGTGTAGCCTTCTGCGCCACGTCGGCGGCTTTCTCCGTGCTCGTGGTGCCGGCATTTGCCTGCAGAGGAGTTTGTGGCGGGGAGCGCACAACTCTGCTTCTCTTCCTGAATGCGCTGCATTCTTCCTCCATAACATCGACGTTGGTTTCATTTGTTTGTTTTATTTTATTTATTTCCAATCAATTGGGCCTCCGCTTCAAGCCGCTATCTCCACACGTAGCACAGTCGCTTTTAAGTGTCCCGAAGTTCCCTTCTCTCAAAGGAGCAGGCCATCGCGAGGGTTGACACAAGTCCTTATGGGATATTGTGTTCAGAGCCAAGACAGCGCAAAACCAGGAGTAAATCTCAACTGGACCTGTGCGGCCAACTAAATGGCGACGTGTATTGAACGTACTTGAGGACCTGCCAGGGTTTTAACGAGACGGAGGCGATTGCAGCATTAGCCCACCAGCCATTTCTGTGAGGTGTCACCCTCACATACTAAAGTGACGGAATACTGCTCTCGTCAGCCCAATATCGAACTAATCGTATACATGCTCCAGTATGCCATGAACAGGATCCAATTGGTCTCAATCCTGGGAAGGCTTTTTGGAGACGGCATCTGTTCGCCCGGACACAGGAGATTCATCAAGCATTTCTGATCTTTTAAATCAGGCCCTCGTCTCCTGCCGCTCTTGGTCTGGGACTGCTTGTTGGTTATTCGCAGCTAACCTACCGGAGCAGGCCGTTCACGATCCGCCCTGTGTGACCCCGGTAAGGTCCTGAGCTTAGCCCTTACCATTTTTATTATTATTATTATTATTATTATTATTATTATTATTATTATTATTATTATTATTTATTGATGAAAATCAAATATTCCACCAACATTTCTAGCACAATAACAGCTGATTTTTATTAAAAAAAAAAAAAAATCAATTAAATGAAAAAGGAAGAAAATATTCTGCCCGAGGATTCGAAATCGGATGTCTCAAGTGACAATCTAGCGCTCTGATCACTCGCCCATTGCGACTGTTGGACCAGTGCGAGCAAAATGGTATACATACATGCTATCAGTTGACTGTCTCTGTTTGTTTTCACCACACATTTTTGGTGAAATCTTTGTGACTCTCTACCTGTGTTCATGGTATACTAGCTTTATACCACGTTCATTTTCGTAGTATAGGAACCGGCTTTAAACCACTTTGTACGATGGTATAATTGTAGTTCACAACAACAGACATGTAGTATACAATGCTAGTATAGTATATCAACTATATGTCTGTCAGGGCTATAAGATGAAGTCTCTATGATGAGCAGAACCCGAGATAAAACGATTTGAAGAAAAAATTAAACAAAAATTTCCTCGAATACGTATTAGCTTATTTCATGTATAGTACCCATAAAAGATATTTGAAGCGAATCGAAAGTGTGACGCCAAATTTGGTGTCCGATATGAAAAATAATGCCGCATACATATAAGACGGCCGTCGGAGGAAGGGAAACACCCTTATATGGGACTCTTTAATGAGCTCATTATGAGCGTAAAGGCTCCGAAATAGGACTCCTTAAAGACTCATTCATGACTCCAAATGTTTTCTGGGAAGTTGTGTTTTGTTGTATGTTTTGCAAATAATTATTTTGTGACCATATATGTATACATATTGTGTTTTTTGCAGTCCTGAAGTTGCTTTAGATTAAAGCGAAATATCGACAATAATAAACAAAAAGGAATATAAGACATCTAATTGTTTTATTTACCCTCGGACTAGAGCTCAAAAACAATCAAAAAATTAGAGATTCTAATAAAAAAACTAAGATTTTTAGGCTATTGTGGGGGCGACTAAGTAATAATTATTTTAAAAATTCAATTACTATTAAAGTTTTTAAATATATAAATGAAAATAATAATTGAACGCAGTTATATAACAGATATTTCAACCTTTAGAAAATATTGTGTCGATACGATTAGTGGGATAACGCATATGGGTGTTTCCAGCGGAAGGTCCACCACGACAAAAAAATAAAAGTTTTATATCTAACGTATTTACGGGCCGATTTGTCTGCTTTTTAAAGTATATACTGGCTATGTAAGTAGAATCATGTTTGCATAAAATGGTCTTCCTAGGTGGTGCCAAGGTCGAGATATTTCGAAAAACCGTATTTATGGTCCGATTTGGTTCGAATTTGGCGTATGTGGTTGAAACATAATAAATCATAGATTTTTAATAAATTGACCCTGAATTGGCGCTGAAGTCAAAATATAAAGTATATTCTACATAAAATACAAGTTTTATTTGCGTTAAAAATTCATTTAAAAGCAATATTAACAAAAATATAACGATGGAAATTTATGTCACGTGACGCCACGTCACGTCACGTTTCACACTTGGCGTTGTAAAATAGAATTGAAACAATTTGCATTAATTCAAAAAACTCTAAAAACAACTAGAATTGCTCCAAATCATATTAAAATAAGTTTCATGAAAATAGCCATCCACAATTCGCAGAGTTTTGCGATTTTGTAAGAAAAGAAAAAATCAACTTCCATTTTTTGTCACGTAACGACACTCTCTTTAAATGCTTATATTTCAGGACCAAGCAGTTCGATTGATTTAATTTTTCGGTTTAATAAAGAACTAATTATGTGCTATACAATGGCCCAAAAAAGTTAAAGAAAACAAATGGTATTCCTTTTTTGTATCACATTGAAATCGTACGACTGTCACGTGCGCCACCATGGGAATGCCCATATTGAACTTTGAATGTAGAAAAATTCGGTACTAAACAACCGTAACTCATCCAAACCCGAAACCGTGCTAGCTCAAAAATTACAAATTTCCGACGATATCATGATATAGGTGCTTCCCTACTTCGTACATACAACTTATGAAAAAAGTTTTAGCGGAATCTAAATTAAGCAGTAAAAAAGCTGTACGATTCGTAAAATAATGACCAATATGAGTAGATATATTATTACGATTATCCTTTGTTAGTCGACAGATTTCACAAAATCCTTTCGGTTCGTATCGCTGGATTGTTAAATAAATGCTCAAGACGACCAAATTACAGTCCAATTAACTTTATTGTACAACAAACAATTTACAATACTCGCTAATGCAATAACAACTCTTTACAATACTTGTTAAAGAAATTACAAAGCTTTACAAAATTTTCTAACATAATTTATCTCCGTTTCACAACTTTGCTTGTAGCTTGCTGATTCGCATCTGACTGACTTGTAGCTTGCTGTAGCAGCGGCCTTATATCCCCGTGCTCGTACTCATGGCAACTCTAGAACATTCTGTCGTCTGTCGCACATTGTCTCATTCTGTTTGAGCAGTAACATCGATACATCGATGTTTCGATGCATCGGAGAAAAGAACATCGAGGCTAAAATACATCGCCAGAATAACATCGATGGTTTCCGATGTTTTCCAATTTGTTCATTTCTAGTTAATTTTAAAGCAATATTGAATATTAATAATTATGAATGTATTTTCCTGTATTTTATTATCCTTTCTAAACCCGTTCTATTATTAGAATCAAAATGCATACCATCGTAAGTTTGTTCGGGCCCAAAGATCTTAGGCCTGATCTTGTTGAAATTCTAAGGGGTGTTTGGTTCATTTTTTAACGGCATTAGCATTCAGAATGAATCCAACAATTTTGTTGAGCCTGGGGCCGTTTTTTATGAAAAATATTGTGGAAAAGCAACAACAATTTACAAAGTTAAGAAGTTATAGCTGCTATATGGGAGATCACCACGTCTACTAATCAGACTTCTTCAAGCGCGGTCATTTAGACATCTAATAACCAGGCTTGAACGAACCCCATTGGAAAAAGAAGCTTACAGCAAAGAACTTAATACGATATACGCAATCGCGGAAAATAACGGATACAGAAAGGGCCTAGTAAACAAGATAACGAAGAAATCAAATAAGAAGGAAAATAATGAAAAGGCTTGGGCAGTCTTGACTTATACGGGCAAAACGTCATATAAATTGGCTAAGGTATTCCAAAAGTATAACATTAATACAGCATTTAGAACGAAGGACAATGTCCTCCCCCCATACTACGAAATAGTGCAAACGAGGAAGACCCACTAGACAAGCAAGGTGTATATAAGTTGACTTGCGAATGTCAACATAGTTACATAGGACAAACAGGGCGCAAGATAAAAACAAGATATCGTGAACATATAAGGGACTACAACAAAAAAATGCTAAAACCTTCTACCGCCCCGGAATCAAACTTCGCAAACCATATGGCAGAAAACCATTGTACGCCAATGAAAATAGGAAAGACAGCCAAAGTTCTCCATGTACAGCACAAAGGACAACGCCTAAACGTATTAGAGAATATGGAGATATACAAACAAAAGACGTTCGTCGGAAAAATAATAAATGAGCAAATAAACACCGCATCTGATATATTATTCGAACCACTCAGGCTACTATACGCAAAACAAAACAGAAACCCTGCAACTACCATAAACAATGAAATGCAGGTCCAAACTACAGAAACAAAGAGAAAGAAAATAACTGACTTTTATTTACCTGCGAATCCATGCAACAATTATTCAAAAAAGCTAATTTCTACCTGAGGATGTAAACACAGAACTGAAACAACTGGTTGAACGAAAGAATATAATCCGCTGAGACGTACCTAACTATGAACCAACGACGATTTAACACGGCTATAAATAGTGACAAACAGAAACGAAAAATGACACTGAAGATGGCACAACGCCGAAACCGGGTTGTCTCCAAACCAAATTTGACAAGGGATGACGGAAAATCGTTCCACATTACATATAACTTCTACCTTTTGTAAATTATTGTTGATTTTCAATAACATTTTTCATAAGAAACGGCCTCAAGCTCAATATAATTGTCATAAGGCCATAAATAACAAAAACAACTCTGAATGGATAATAAATTTAAGATCAGTCAAACATCCCGAAAGAAAGTCGGAGAGTCTCCTTAAAGTCGATGTTTAAAACATCGGTAAAACTTCCATCGATGTATCGTGAATTTCGCGATGTTAGTAAATTGTAAACATCGATGGCAAACATCGAAAATTGAATGAAATTGAATGTTTCAAAAACATCGATGCATCGTTTGCATCCCTACGCAGTATTCGCCCAACTTCCCTCCACCTAAGTCTCATCGTCCCGATCAGACACACTTGCTGTTCCAAACGCTGCAAGTCTTTCCAAGTGGATCTCCTCCATCTTGGTTCTCGGCCCGTCAACAGTCTGGATTCAATACACTACGTCATTCAGCCGTTTGACGACCTTATACGGCCCTTTCCAGTTACGTTGTTTTTAAAGCCTTTATTCCGCTGAGGCTTGTACATCAACACCAAATGGCCTTCCTGAAAACCCTCTCGGCTCGATGCCTTACTGGAAATTGCTTCCGGGTTATCTCCGGGTGTGCACCATCTCACATGGTCGTGCTTCTAGTGGTGACCAGCGGCCTGTAACAAAATGTTTACAATTGTAACAAGTCGGAAAATTATTAGTGATTTGCTGGTAGATACAAGTTCTATAATTTTTTAAAACACAATATTATTTTACACATTTGTAGCTATCAGCGAAATATTCTGAACTTGTAAATGCAGTTTCTACAAGCATTTGTAGATGCATTGCGATTTGCACTTCAATATAAAAATTTTGGGTAGCCTTGATTTAGTTACTTACGAGCTATAGCTCTGGTTAAAAATCGACTATGCGACTATTCGGTTAGTCGACTAGTCGATTAGCAACTTTTTTGTCAGTTGGTAGTCGACTGCGAGCAGCTTGAAATGCTGGCTGACAAGAAGAATGCTCCAAAATTTTACCAGAGAGTAAGGCGACTTACGGAAGGTTTCAAGACCAGGGCGTACTGCTGTAAGAACAAGAATGGTGACCTAGTTACCGATGTTCAGAACGTACTTAAATTATGGAGGAAACACTTTTCCACCCTTCTGAATGGTAGCAGCACGGGAAGTTGTGGAGAAGAAGAACCCGAGACCTCAGTCGATGATGATGGAGTCGATGTTCTTCCGCCTGACTATGATGAGGTACGAGTAGCAATAACGCGGCTGAAAAACAACAAAGCTGCTGGAGCTGACAGCCTGCTGCATAAGGTGCATGCATCAACTCTTATTCTGAATATGGTCAGATGAACGTATGCCCGACAACTGAAATTTAAGTGTTCTCTGCCCAATCCACAAGAAAGGCGTCCTCGCCATTTGCGCCAACTACCTCGGGATTAGCCTTCTAAGCATAGGTAACAAGGTATTATCGAACGTATTGTGGGAAAGACTCAAGCCCATCGCCAATGAGAGGAGAGAATATATAAAATGAGAGCAAACAAATTTATTATATCTTGGGAAAATTACACAAGTGATAATCTTCTTCACCAACTGAGGCAATACAATTACAGGGATTTTTCGAAATTAAGCATCGATGATAAATCGAAATTTTTAACTAATGTCTTGTCGCATTCAATGGGCATTCTAACACACACTAAAGAAATAAGGCTTAAGCTCATGAACAAGTGGTATGATGCTGAATTAGCAAACCTTAATAAACAAAAGTATAATCTTTACAGGATAGCATTAGAAACAGGGGCCTGGAGTGACTATAATACAATCAAAGGTAGATACAAGGGGATGGTAAAGGTTAAAAAGGTTAAATACTTGGAGCATAAAATAACAGTTAATATTGGAGATAGCAAATCAATGTGGAAGCATCTAAAAAATTGCATAAGTATGTCAAAGGAAATAAACGCCATTAATAAAGTGTTAATTCACAACAACTTGTGCACAACGGAAAATGAGATTGCACAATCACTAAATAACTACTTTATTGACAGCATTATTTTGAAATTACCTCAAATATAGAACCTGGTAAAAAAGAATCCTTTACGACTCCAAATTGCACACATAACTTTAAATTTATAGAAATCGAAACCGATGAAGTGCTTGAAATTGTCAGTGGTTTTAAAAATAAAATTGGAGGAAAAAAACTATTATCTGAGGGAGTCATAAAAGACTCTATAACATATACAGGGTACTTCTACACGCAGTTAATTAATGAAAGCCTAAAATATGGTGTTGTTCCTGATCACTGGAAAACATCTATTGTTGTGCCAATTGAGAAAGTCAAGAACACAATCAGAGCCGACGAGATGAGACCAATTAATACGTTGCCTAGTGATGAAAAAATTCTTGAAACGGTAGTTAAAAAACAACTAATAGAATATTTAGAAACTAATAAAATATTAATGCCACAACAGTCTGGTTTTAGGAAAAGGCACTCGTGTGAAACTGCACTAAACTTAGTATTAGCTCGCTGGAAAGAAGAATTGAGCAGAAATAAATACATAGTTGCCGTCTTCTTAGACTTAAAGCGCGCATTTGAGACCATCGATCAAGAGTTACTTCTAAATAAATTGAGTAATATAGGGATACGGGGCGTTGAGCTAAAATGGTTTCAAAGTCTTATTACAAATCGTTACCAGAGAACACAGATTGGATCGTCGGTATCTGACAAAAGAAATATAGTGGTTGGTCTACCTCAAGGCTCAATGCTAGCACCTATATTATTTAATATATACATAAATGATATTGTCAACGGTATTAAATATTCTGATATTAATCTTTTCGCTGATGACACGTTAATCATGTTAAGTGGTGACCATATTACTGATATTGTTTCAAAACTACAAGATGACTTAAATAAAATATATAATTGGCTATGTTTAAACAAACTTAAAATAAATGTAAGTAAAACCAAATACATGGTCATATCCAGAAGAAATATTGATATGCATGAACTTCGTAGTTTAAACATAAACCAACAAAAAATAGAAAGGGTGCGGAGCTTTACGTACTTGGGTATAAAAATTGATGAGAAGCTACAGTTCAATGATCATATTGACTATACCGTAAGCAAAATAGCAAAAAAAATGTACTTTATGCGGCGTACTTGCAAATTACTGAAAAGGAAATATAAAATAATGGTATATGGATCAATAATAAAACCTCTCCTCAATTATTGTCCAACAATTTTCTTCATAATGAAAGATAGCCAAATTTATAAATTGCAGAAACAACAGAACCAAGCAATGAGATTTATTCTTCGAAAACGATATGACACGCCCATTAGATACATGTTATCAGCCCTTGGTTGGCTAAGTGTGAAACAACAGCACCNGGCTTATGCCGATGACATCGATATCATCGGTAACAAAAACCGCGAAGTCTATTCTGCCTTTTCCAAGTTGGATAAGGAAGCAAAGCGAATGGGTCTGGTAATAAATGAANATAATTTACCAGAATACCTAAAGATTAACTTAAAGTATGGCAGCAATGTACACAACAAAGATACACGTAAGAAAAATGACTTCAATTTGCCCATGTTAAAAAGCGAATCTGATAAATGTAATCTTTATTACAAGGGTCTTAAGGGNCAGTTACAATTTCGAGAAAGTAGAGAATTTCGTTTACTTGGGAACCAGCATTAACACCGATAATAATGTCAGCATTGAAATCCAACGTAGAATCACTCTTGCCAACAAGTGCTACTTTGGACTGAGTAGGCAATTCAGGAGTAAAGTCCTCTCTCGACGTACTGAGGTGGATNGTCAAGCAATGTAAAAACATCAATGAGTTTAAAAGAAAGTTGTTTGAATTTTGTAAATCTATCCCAATATAATGTAATGTATTACTTTATAGCTGTTTTCCGTTTACTATTGTTCCGTAATTTCAACTTGTAATTGCCATGTATGAATCCCCTCCCAAATGATTTTATTAGGCTTAAGCAATGTAATATTAAATAACTAGGTTAAGTCTACCTATATTGTAATGAATTAGGCTCAAGAGAGCTGTAATAAATAAATAATAATAATGAACTGATTGGGCCTGACTGATACGACTGTGTAAAATGACGTTGAGCAATACCACCAGCTCCGTCAGAATTGGGAAAGACTTCTGCGAGCCGTTCGCCACCAAACGGGGTTGTGTGACTTGATGTTGGAGAAGATAATAAGAGCCCCAAAACTGAACCGCTCAGGAACAATTTACTACAAGAGCGTGCAATTGCTGGCTTATGCCGATGACATCGACATCATCGGTAACAAAAACCGCGAAGTCTGTTCTGCCTTTTCCAAGTTGGATAGGGAAGCAAAGCGAATGGGTCTGGTGGTAAACGAGGACAAGACGAAGTATCTCCTGTCATCAAACAAACAGTCAGCACATTCACGCCTTGGCACCCACGTCACTGTTGACAGTTACAATTTCGAGAAAGTAGAGAATTTCGTTTACTTGGGAACCAGCATTAACACCGATAATAATGTCAGCATTGAAATCCAACGCAGAATCACTCTTGCCAACAAGTGCTACTTTGGACTGAGTAGGCAATTCAGGAGTAAAGTCCTCTCTCGACGTACTGAGGTGGATGGACCAGGTGGAGAAGGACTTGGCTTCACTTGGCATTTCCAATTGGCGTCAGTTGACACAGAAAAGAAACAACTGGGGTGCTTTGTTGAGCTCGGCCAAAATCACTTAGGCGGTTACAGCGCCAAGCATAAGTATTCAAAAAATATAAAAAAATGTTTACTCATAGAAAACACCTAGTCGAGAAATCGAAAATTAAGGCATATTCGACTGGTTGTTTGTGATCGGTTAGTTGAAAAAGTCGAAAAGAAACGGTAAGTTAAATAAGGGAACTCGATTATTTTTGTACCCGAGCGCACTTGTGCACAGNTCCGGCCGTCCGTCTGTCTGTGCACACGATAACTCGAGTAAAAATTGAGATATCTTAACGAAACTTGGTACATGCACTCCTTTCTGGCGTAGGACAGATGGTATTGAAAATGGGCGAAATCGGACAATAGCCACGCCTACCTCCCATATAACGGTAATTTTCAGAAATACGAAAACTGCGATGTTTTAGTAACTACAGAAGATTATTCACTCAAAATTGATATTTACCATAAATTTTAGACGAAAAATAAGAATATTATAAATTTTTGGAAAATCGGCGTAGCCACGCCCACTTATGGTTACATGTGTATATCTTGGTAACCGCTGCACCAATTTCTTCCAAACTTAGCACAGTTCGTGACCTTGGTATAGCATACCAAATGGCCGAAAATTTTTAAAATCGGACAATAACCACGCGCACATCCCATATAAAGGAAATTTAGAGAAATACGAAATCTTCGATAAATCAGTAAATATTAAAGCTAATTTATTCAAAATTGATGCTTGCAACAATTCTTCACCAAGAAATACGCTTATGATAAAATCTTGGAAAATGGGCGTGGCACCGCGCACTTATGATCACATATATGTAACCGTTCGGTAACCGTTCTACTAATTTGCACCAAGCTCGGTATGGTTATTGTGCTTGCCACGTAAAAGCAAATCGTTGAAAATTATTGAAATCGGACTAAAATTACTGCCGCTTGTCATATAACGGTAAATTTCAGAAATGCTTGAAACTTCAATAATTCTAAATTTAAGGACGCTAATTTACTCAAAATTGATTCACCCCAGCTTACCATGTAGCGGTACTTGCGCCGGGTATTTAATGTTCGGCTCCGACCGAACTTAGACTTTCTTATTGTTTGAAACAACTTTTGCTATTCCACTAATCGATTAACAAGTAGGGACACGATATTGTTCCGAAAGTGTCGATATAGTACTAATTTAAAGTATCGCTGTAAAAATATCGGGTACAAATTATTATCGGGATAAAAGGATTCGTTATTCCCAATATCGATGCCAAATTCAAAAAATTCAATCTAATTATTGGACTCTGTAAAGCTCAAAATACATCCATATTGCTTTACATATCAATTCCGGTAGGTCATAGTACGACATAAGAACTGCAAGGCGCAAAGCAAAGTGGTTGTTGGTTTTGTTGGTTTTTGTTAATACTTCTATTATTAGAATGTTAAAATTTTAGGTGTGCTCGTCCTTAAGTTATTAGTTTTTGTTATTTTATGGCCTTATAACAATTATATTCAAAATTTTTTATTGAGCTCGAGGCCGTTTTTTAATGAAAAGTTTTTGTGGAAAAGCAAGCGAAATAGTTATCACTTCTACCATTTTTTCAAATTAATGTTGCTTTTCCACAATAAGTTTTCATTAAAAAACAGCCCGAGCTGAATAAAAATTGTTGAATATAATTGTTATAAGGCCATAAAATAGCAAAAACAAATAACTTAAGGACGAGCACACCTAAAAGTTAAACGTTCTAATAANTTAACTTTTAGGTGTGCTCGTCCTTAAGTTATTTGTTTTTGTTATTTTATGGCCTTATAACAATTATATTCAAAATTTTTTATTGAGCTCGAGGCCGTTTTTTAATGAAAAGTTTTTGTGGAAAAGCAAGCGAAATAGTTATCACTTCTACCATTTTTTCAAATTAATGTTGCTTTTCCACAATAAGTTTTCATTAAAAAACAGCCCGAGCTGAATAAAAATTGTTGAATATAATTGTTATAAGGCCATAAAATAGCAAAAACAAATAACTTAAGGACGAGCACACCTAAAAGTTAAACGTTCTAATAATAGAAATATTAAAAAAAAAAAACAAAACCAACAACCACATGATCAAGTGAATTGCAGCGGAATAGCTGCGCTTTATTGTAGTTGGCTTAGCAAGTGAAAATTGTGGAAATAAGCAACAAGAATTAATTAGGCGAACTTAGCACAGTGCGTAGGCAACTGGCTGAGTCAGTGGGATCGTCGGTTCGAATCCTACTGAAAGAAGTCTGATGAGGAAATGTGGTGATTTCCGAAATAGCTATCACTTCTACCATTTTTTCAAATTATTGTTGCTTTTCCACAATAACTCGAGCTCAATAAAAATTGTTGAATTTTATTTGCGTTAGAAATTAGTTTAAAAACAACATTAACAAAAAAGTTTCAATGGAGATTTTAGTAGCGTAATGTCGTTCAACGTGACGTCAGATTCTTCGGCTGATAAAAAAATGCAGGAAAGATTTTTGCATTTTGGAACTTGGAAAATTTGCCTTAAATATATCAAATATTACTACAAATAGTGTTGACCAACTCCCAGAGTTTTCAAATCTTGACGTTTTCATTTAATGTTTTAACATTTTGTCACGCCACGCCAGATTGGAAATGCCCATATGGACTTTTCGTTAAGCACATGAAAAAGAATTTAATAAAAGACAATTATTACTATAAAGTACAATATATTATTAATCACACTAACTTTGAAATGCACCTTTGCGATTCGATGTGATACAAGGGTTCTGGTACTCGATTCCAAAAAATTTCGTTTGAAAACTATCGAGTAAAAAGTATCGCTATCGAATGGCAAAAATATCGATATGGTATCGTATCGTATCGAAATATTGAAAAAAGTTGCACTATTTACAAAAAGTGAAAGAAAAAAAAAGGTCTAAGAAACCGTAAAGATAATAATGATAAAAAATGTTTTAAGATCTCAACAAATGTTTTTATTATTTATTGGCCTTATAACAATTATATTCAACAATTTTATAATGAGCTCGAGGCCATTTTTTAAATGAAAATTTATTGTGGAAAAGCAACCACAATAAATTTTCATTTAAAAAATGGCCTCGAGCTCATTATAAAATTGTTGAATATAATTGTCATTGTTGAAGATATTGATTTTGTATTCATTTACCTAACACTATGCATGTCAATCTATTACTTTATACATTGTCATTACTCTTTATTTTTGCTTTATTCATCTCTTCTTTTGTAACTTTAACCTTCTTCTGGATTTAAACCTCGTGGAGCTAACATTCACTTATAATTTTATCTCAATAAAAATATCAAATTATCTCGGCAATCTCGTCAGGTTATGGGCCCAGGCCCGCTAATTTAAATACATTTTGTGAGATTGTTTGACTAATGAGCGATATTGAGGATTTAGAAGCAAGTTCACCTAAGATTAAAGCCGATCAAATTAGCACGTGCTATAAGACATCGGAAGTAATGGCTACAAATTCTGCATCAAGCTCTTCACGGATTGAGTTGCTCTCCAAGGAGAACTTCGACACTTGGAGCATGCAGGTAGAAGCCTTGCTTGTGAAGAACGATCTTTGGGAGTACGTAAGTGGTGGTAATTTGATTCCGGCAGAGACCGATACTGTCGCAAGGAGCTCCTGGTTGAAAGCTGACAAGAAAGCTAAAGCAGATTTGATTCTAGCAATCCAGCCGTCTGAGTTAAAGCAAGTCCGGGCATGTGAGACATCGCGAGAAGTTTGGCTGAAATTAGAATCGATCTATGCGTTACTGAAGCAGTTGATGTTACAGAAGCTAGACGAAGGTGATGATGTGAAGGAGCACATTGCGAAATTTTTTGACGCGGTGGACAAGTTGGAGAGTATGAGCGTACAGATCAATGGTGATCTCTTATCCATCATGTTCTTATATAGCTTGCCGTCATCTTATGAGAACTTTCGGTTCGCGATAGAGTCACGCGACGCGCTTCCAACAGCTGAGGTGCTAAAAGTAAAAATAATTGAGGAAAGCGAAGCACGTAAACAATCGGCGGGTAATACAGTGATAGCAATGGCTGCAAAATCACATGGGCAAAATGGACAGAATCGAAAGAAATTCAGCAAGGGTAAAAGAGAACAAAGATGCTTTAAATGCGGTGCGCTAGGGCACAAGGCAAGCGCATGTTCTGCGAGAAGTGATGGTGGTGGCCGGGGAAATGACTCCAACCACTCCAAGAATTTGGCATATAGCGTTGATGAGACGTACGCGGCGTGCCATTCTGCAGCAACAGAAAAGTCATATAGTGACATACGTGTAAAACGTGCTTGGGTTTTGGATAGTGGATGCACTGCTCACTTGTGTGTACATGTTTAAGACAATGGAAAAGTCATCCAAAGCCAAGCTGAATTTGGCGAGTCAACAGGCGTGTGCAGATGTGCAAGGCACAGGTGTGGTACATTTATCAGTGACTAGCGAAAGTGGTCAGCGCCAAGTTGAGTTCCGAAACACGTTGTTTGTTCCAGAGCTGCGCACTAATTTAATTTCGGTAGGTAAAATTACTGATAAGGGGCACAAAGTGACATTTACCAAGGACGCTGCGTATGTGTGTAATGGAAATGGAGAAATAACACTGATCGCTGACCGCAAGGGCGATTTATATTATATAAGAGAAAGCAGCGAATGTGCTGCTGTCCAGCTGAAGTGCTCCGAACTGTTGAAGTGGCACTGTCGGTTGGGCCATCTAAACGCGGCTGATTTATCAAAGTTGATACATGATGCGGTGGTTCCTACTTCTGGCACTGGCGACGTCAAGCAGCTGGCACAGTGTGAAGTGTGTATAATGGGTAAAATGTCCGCGTTACCGTTCAATAGAGGCAGAGTGCCGTGCTCAGAGCCTTTGAATATTATACATTCCGACGTTGTTGGGCCATTCAGCGAAGAGTCCATTGGCCGCGCCAGATATTTTGTCACCTTTATAGATGACTGCACAAGGTGGTGCAAAATATACCTACTAAGGCAGAAGTCTGGCGTTTTCGAGGCTTTTAAGCTATACCAGAGATTTATGGAAAGGCAGACAGGGCTGAAAATTAAGTGCCTGCAGTCCGACAATGGACGTGAGTATTTAAATAATGATTTTAATACGTATCTTTCAGAATCCGGCATAGCTCCACGGCTAAGTGTTCCCCGAACGCCCGAACAGAATGGAGTCGCTGAGCGAATGAACCGAACGCTGCTGGATATGACTAGGTGTCTCTTATTGCAGTCGGGCCTAGGTCATACTTTTTGGTCGGAAGCGGTAGCAACTGCGTGTCATATAAGGAACAGATGTCCATCGCGAAGCTTAGGATTGAAGTCACCTTATGAATGTCTAAATAAGGTAAAGCCCAATGTCAAATACTTAAGGTCGTTTGGCTCAAAGGTAATGGTACTCGATAAACTACCCGGGAAAAATAAGCTGGCCCCGAGATGTGAAGAAGGCGTGTTTGTAGGGTATCCATGAGACAACAAGGGTTATCGTGTGTGGATACCAAAGGCGCATAAGATCGTATGTGCGCGTGACTTCCGGTTCGTTAGTGAACAGCAACTGGTTTCATTTCCAACACGTAGCGTCGATGATCTGCTGATGCCGCCTGAAGTTCCAGAAGAGAATAAGAGCAACTGCCGTAAAAGTGTAGAGTTTTACCTTCTCCTATTGAAAAGAGTACATCGAGTGAATCCACTGCAGAGGCTGATGAAAAGTTGGACGAGGTTCGAAGGGCACCAGGCAGGCCAAAGTTGTTACGAATGGGAAATAGAGGAAGACCGCGAAAATTGTTTCGTTCTCGCGCTAACTCAGAGCCGTCACAGCAACCGGTTTGTACAGAAAGCGACAATGATAGTGTTGGTGACGATGATGTGTTTGTTGGTATAGCTGAGGTTAGCATGCAGAACGCTTTGAATGGACCTGAGAGTGATGAATGGCGAGACGCATTGGAATGTGAGGTAATTAACATGATTAAAAATGATACATGGGATGTTGTTCCGACCACTCACAACAAAAATATAGTGGGGTGCCGTTTTATTTTGACAAATAAGTATGGATCCGATGGTAATATTGAGCGACGCAAAGCTCGCCTGGTAGCCAAAGGCTATGGTCAGAAATATGGTAACTAAAGTGAAACGTATGCGCCAGTAGCTCGCTTAGAATCGATTCGCTTGTTACTTGCATTGTCGGCCCATTTTAACCTCACAATCTGGCAGTTTGATGTTGTAAGCGCATACTTAAATGGAACTTTAAGTGAAAAAGTGTTTATGAAGGTGCCAGATATGTTGTATGATATTTTACAAAGAATTATAATGAAGTTTGATAAAAACGGGGACATTGGTAGAAAAGCTGCGAAAATGATGAACGACATAGATGAAGGTGGCAACACTTGTCGACTTAAGAGGGCGTTGTATGGCCTCAAGCAAGCTGGTCGGCAATGGTATTCCAAACTAAAGTCGAAGCTTTTAAGTATGGGGTTAAAGCCCACAGAAAATGAACCCTGTTTATTTCATGGAAGTTTTGAGAACAAGTTAGTTTTACTGCTGGTATACGTAGACGATCTACTAATTGCGTCGCATGAAGTAAAAATTATTCACAAATTAAAACAGCAACTTTTAAATGATTTTGATATTAAGGACATTGGTCGAGCAAATTATTGTCTTGGGCTAGAGATTCATCAAAAGGATGATGTGATTACTATGAAGCAAAGTGGTTACATACAAGAATTGTTAAAGACATATGGCATGAGTCAGTGTAACCCGGTAGCTACACCATCAGAGTTGAATGTGAATTTTGATAGAAATAATCCAAGTATTGATGCCCATAAGGGGAACTAATAGGAGCTCTTATGTACTTGTCCGTCGCAACAAGGCCCGACATAGCAAATACCGTGCCAAGACTAGCACATTTGTGACTAACCCATCGAAATGCCATTGGAACGCGGCCAAACGTGTGCTAAGATATCTTGCCGGTACTGCCAATAGGTGTGTCCTCTATCAAAAATCCAACCTACCGCTAATAGGGTACACCAATGCTGATTGGGCTGGCTGCACAACTGATCGTCGTTCCTACACTGGCTATGCTTTCTTGCTCAGCGGTGCTGTGATAAGCTGGAAGCCGCAAAAACAACGCACAGTAGCACTTTCATCAACGGAGGCCGAGTATGTGAGCTTGGCAGAAGCAGCAAAAGAGGCAGTCTACTTGCGTAGTCTCTTAAACGAGATAGGTCTTCAAGAGCTCACCGATATTAAAATCTATGTGGACAACANTTAGTCTTCGTTTTCATATTCGTAATCATATTCGTATTCGTTGAAGTACACACATATATGTTTTCGTATTTGTTGAAGATATTGATTTTGTATTCATTTACCTAACACTATGCATGTCAATCTATTACTTTATACATTGTCATTACTCTTTATTTTTGCTTTATTCATCTCTTCTTTTGTAACTTTAACCTTCTTCTGGATTTAAACCTCGTGGAGCTAACATTCACTTATAATTTTATCTCAATAAAAATATCGAATTATCTCGGCAATCTCGTCAGTTATAAGGCCAAAAAATAATAAAAACAAATAACTGAAGGACGAGCACACCTAAAAGTTAAGCATTCTAAAAATAGAATTATTAGCACAAACCAACAATACCAACAACCACATGATCAAGTGAATTGCAGCGGAATAGCTGCGCTTGATTGTGTTGGCATAACAAAAATGAAAATAGTGGAAATAAGCAAACGATAATTTACAAGGCGTACTTAGCACGGTGCATAGGCAACTGGCTGAGTCAGTGGGATCGTCGGTTCGAATCCTACTGAAAGAAGTCTGATGAGGAAATGTGGTGATTTCCGAAATAGCTATCACTTCTACCATTTTTTCAAATTATTGTTGCTTTTCCACAATAAATTTTCATTTAAAAAATGGCCTCGAGCTCATTATAAAATTGTTGAATATGATCTCAACAAATTTTATTGAGCAAGAGACCGTTTTTAATGGTTCATATACCAGTGACCCTGGTGAAGAAGTCTGATGAGGAGATGTGGTGGTATTAGCTATAATTTCCACCTATGGGTAAGTTATTGTTGTTTTTCCACAACATTTTTTCTTTAGTAACGGCCTGAAGCTCAATAAAAATTTTTGAATATAATTGTTAAAAAGCCATGAATAACAAAAACAAATTTTAAGCTATTCGTAAAACTTTTTTATTAAAATAGTATTATTTTTTATAGTAAACTTTTTTATTAAAATGGTATTGTGGATTCAGCAGCTAATGGGTACCACCTATTTAAAAAAAGCGAGAGTAATTTAAAATAGCGATTCAAGCGCAAATGAACTCTGTGAAGGGAAATATGTCAGTCAAATATTGTGTTTCAAAAGATATTATATTGGACCCCTTCGATGAAAGGATTGTGTGCACTTTATGAAATTAACGTTTTATGAAACGTGTTCTAAAAATGTATTTTTGTTTTAGATTTTGAATGCTTATTAATTATTTTTTGAAACGTAAACAATTAAAAAAATATACTAGCGAGTATTTCTAATTTCTAATTTTTTCTAAAATAAAATAAAAACAAATAAAAGTATATAACAAATGACTAAGTGACCATCAAGTCAATGTGATGAAATGGTATTTTCAGAGATAGTAGTCGAAAGTTCTAGCTGTAATTTAAGCCGGGAAGGTTCCATCACCTTTTATTTCTAATTTAGAGCGATTTTTTGACACTTTGACCCCGTTTTTTTTCAAAATCTGGAGCTGATGGAAACTTTGTGCTTATGGATTCGTAATCAGCACAAAAGTCTATCAAAAACAGATTTAACAATTGCTATACCAAAATTTGATTATATTTTTGTTGGGCTGTGTTATTCATTAAAAGTGAGCAAAAATTCAGATTCCCGTTTTTTCTACAGAAATTTTTCCTTATGTGGTCCATAATAAACTTTGCTCCCGTATTTAGATATAGTTTTTCAAAATAATTCAATGAATATAATCATGCATGAGCAGGCATGGGCAGAGAACGACCACACAATGGGCTAGATTTTCTCAATATTCATCGCAATCTGGATGTTAATGTTCACTCAGTATTAAAATAATGTTTATTTATACCTCGGTTACAGCAAAATACACTTAGGTATTTTTTTATGCGTTCCTCATAGAGCCGTATAAAAAAAATCCGCATAAAAAAGTTCTTCACTTTCATACAAAAACAGGGGATGCGTTCCATCATTTGCAGAAACCGCATAAATTCAGATGCTCCATATAAAAAATTCTAAAAAACTGCATAAAAAATCCAGTGGGGCAATATTAAGAAATCTAGTAGAAGTCTAAGTCTAAGTTCGCGCGGAGCCGAACATTAAACACCCGGCGTAAGTATTAAATATTTGTTTTCCACCTTTCCGAAAACTACCGCTACATGGTAAACCGGGGTGGTTTTATCCCTATTTTAAACATCTTCGATAGAAGGTTCAGTTAGACATAATGAGATAAACTTATACAGTCATTTGTGGGCCGCTGTGGTGCAGTGGTAAGCAGTGCGCGCTTCCACTCCGCAGCACCTGGGTTCAAACCCTGGTCAAAACAATATCGCAAAAACATATAGAAAAAGGGTTTTTCTTAACAGCGGTCATCCTTCGGCAGGCAATGGCAAACCTCCGAGTGTATTTCTGCCATGAAAAACAGCTTCTAATAAAAATACAATCGCCGTTCGGAGTCGGCGTAAAACTGTAGGTCCCTCCGCTTTGTGTGACAACATCAAGGCGCACGCCACAAGTCGTAAGAGAAGCTCGGCCAAACACTAACATATGTGTAAGCGCCAATCTATATTATTATGTGGGCGATATCACGCCGATTTTCCAAAATTCCAAGCAATGTTATTTCTTTTCAAGGGATTGTTCTTAGTATCAATTTTGTGTAAATTAGCTTCTTTAAATTTCGAAATATTGAAGTTTCAAGCATTTCTGAAATTCGCCGTTATATGAAAAGCAGCCGTAATTTTAGTCCGATTTCAATAATTTTCAACGTTTTGCTTTTATGTGGCAAGAACAATGGCCATACCGAGTTTGGTACAAATTGCTACAACGGTTACCGAGATACATATATGTGATCATAAGTGGGCGGTGTCACGCCCATTTTCCAAAATTTTATTATAGACGTATTTTGTGCTAAAGAATTATTGCAAACATCAATTTTTTTTGTCTGTATTTTAAACAAACCAAAAAAATACCACAATAAATACAGGAATGTATGTAAGAATACAAAGACAAATTATTTATCAGAAGCATTGTCTCTTACACACTGAAAAAAAGTAATAAAAACTCTCAAAAAAGCAATATCGCTACAGCGAAAAAATGGTTTGAAACAAACCTTCAGTAATTACAAGTGCGCATATAGCTACAAGTTGCTTTGTGTTACAAAATATCTACACCTGTTTAATTTACATGCCCCAGACCAACTTCATTGACGGGACATGTATAACCTCATACCGGGCCTCCGGATTTAATGCTTGCCTTTGCATCCTGTGCCGAGTACGACCTTTTCCTGCTTCCACAGCCGCCTCCATGCCTTCCTTTTCCAAAGCCTATCGCAGCCGTGATAATAATTCCACTTTTCTTCCGGAGGTTACTAAATTTCGCTTTTCCAACTCCTGTTTGAGTTCCTCGACCTTTAGCTGTTGAATATTTGCCATTTTCAAAAGTTTATCCTATGGGATTTATTTAACAATCCCAATTCTGACACCAACTGTTACGATTATCCCATGATTCAATAATACAAGGTTAGATAATTATTGGCAGCCGCGGTTTGACACTCCCTTACAAAAGGTTGCATTTAAGAAGGATTGGGAAAGGGGAGGAATGAAATTCATTGCTGCGAAAATGGTAGTAGAAAAGTACCCAAAGTAGGCAAATAGTAGTGAAATTCCTTTTGTACATTCTAATGTATTTGCAGGAAATCTGGCATTTTAAAGAAATATTGAACGAAATGTTAATATATCTACGTGAATTACGCAATCTTCGTGTTACTTAGCCGTATGAAACTGCACAAAGACTCAAAATTAAAATAAAACTACTATGAGATTTATGTAAACATTAAATTTAATAACAGTTTATGTTTTCATCAGTTAAATGTGCTTCATATGCATATACAAATAAACATATTGCACAAAAGCTTATACTTCTGTTTCACAGCAAAGCAACACTTTTTCCAAGTAAATTTGCAAAGAAGCAACACTTTGCCACTGCTAAAGGAGCGGTGCGAGAGAGACAACTATCAGTTTATCGAGCCTTCTATTATTGAATCAAGTTTCATATGCACGATTGAGAGAAATAGAGATTGCGCCAATCGCGGTACCGCTAATCCGCTCTTTGTGATTTTTACAGAATCAGCTGTGTGCGTGACGTCATCTTGGTGCAATTGTTGGTTGTGAGCATACGAAAAAGCCAAATAACTATTTTAATATTTGTGCGTTAATTATTCTGCGTAGTTTTAAATAATTATTGAAGCATTACAAAGCAAAATGAAGTGTGCAGGGCAAATTGTAATAGTAAAAACAAAAGGAAAGCGTGCGATATAATTTTTTTTTTTCGTTTCCTACGGACGCAAACCTGGCGAAAAAGTGGAAGCAGTTCTGCCGGCGAGGAGATGCATTAAACGCCAAATCGAGCTTTGTGCNATGCATTAAACACCAAATCGAGCTTTGTGCTATGTGTGTGAGCTATGAGCTTCTACATGGAACTATGTTGGCCTTTCCTTGGTGAATTGTAGTAGGTATATTTCCATGGTGAGTGTAGACAGTTGCTCGTTTAGTTTGCTGGCAATGGCATACATAAAAAAGCAGTTTCTACAGTAAATAGATACGTGAACTTCACTACATACTTATTTTTGTCAGTACCTGATTCTTTTTAGTGCTGGTATGAGGTAATGCACCAGTGGATAAGGTCACCAGGCGCTAATTCAAGCGGCATCTTACCGCGCTGTTACGTACCTAATACAAAACAGTGCCCATATTATTATACATTTAAAAGTTCAGCTCAAATTATGTTTTACTTACATAGAATATTTGTTTCCAAAGAAGCCACACTCATGCATCCTCTCGGAAATGGTACAAAAGTCATCAAATAAAAGCTGCTGAAAAAAAATAAAAACCTGAGGTTCGAAGCAACCCTACCTTGTATTATNAATGCACCAGTGGATAAGGTCGCCAGGCGCTAATTCAAGCGGCATCTTACCGCGCTGTTACGTACCTAATACAAAACAGTGCCCAAATTATTATACATTTAAAAGTTCAGCTTAAATTATGTTTTACTGACATAGAATATTTGCTTCCAAAAAAGCCACACTCATGCATCCTCTCGGAAATGGTACAAAAGTCATCAAATAAAAGCTGCTGAAAAAAAATAAAAACCTGAGGTTCGAAGCAACCCTACCTTGTATTATGACTCAACAGAATAAAATGCAAAGGTAGAGCGTAAAACGGGACACAAGAAAAGCGCGCAATAAAGGGGAAAGAAACAGAGAAGTTGAGCTGGAGCGGTTTACCGCAGAAGGCGACATATTTACTCAACGAATTTTTTACTTAATATGTATTATAGTTTATTTCATTTAAAATTTGTAAACCTTACATTGAATTGAATTGGAGGATGGTTCCGTGCGCAGAAGTAGAAAACTTCTGACTGCCATTCACCTGGGAGTGGCCAGAAGCGATTCTTGTGCGTACGGTTCAAATCGCAGCTCACAACGTCCGGATATTTATATCCACGTATCCTCTGGGTAGCAACCAAACACCCGTTTGGGAGCGAGCTAAAGTGAGAAGGCGTAAAACTTCGCGTGCGCTGGGTTTGGGTCCCGCCACGTTAAAACCCCGCCCAATGAAAAAATCTAAAAAGCCTCGGATGAGACCCAGTTTCTCTGATGACGACCACGGCAAACGTATAAAGGACTATGATTTAAGGGTATGCACCTGGAATATCCGGACCCTTAATGGGGAAGGTGCCTCTGCCCGGCTGGTTGATGTCCTCGGGAAGACAAAGGCTGACATCACCGCCATCCAAGAAATGCGATGGACGGGGCAAGGTAAAGTAAGCGTGAAGCCTTGCGACGTCTACTACAGTTGCCACGTAAAGGAGCGCAAATTCGGTGTTGGATTCGTGGTAGGAGAGAGACTCCGTCGCCGAGTACTGGCGTTCACCCCGGTGGACGAACGTCTAGCCACAATCCGCATCAAAGCTAGATTCTTCAACATCTCGCTCATCTGCGCCCATGCCCCAACGGAAGAGAAGAACGAGGCGTCCAAGGATCTCTTCTATGAGCGGTTGGAACGTACATATGAGCGCTGGCCCCGACACGATGTCAAAATCGTGCTTGGCGATTTTAATGCCAAGGTGGGCAAGGAAGGGATCTTTGGCGCCACTGTCGGAAAATTCAACCTCCACGACGAAACTTCCGATAACGGCCTGAGGCTGATCGACTTCCCCGGGGCCCGGAACATGGTAATATGTAGTACTAGCTTCAAGCATAAGAACATCCACCAAGCTACATGGCTGTCTCCAGATCAAAAACGAGAAACCAAATCGATCATGTTGTGATAGACGGAAGGCATGCTTCAAGCGTTTTAGACGTACGTACACTCCGAGGGCCAAACATCGACTCGGACCACTATCTTGTTGTAGCCAAGATACGCACCCGCCTCTGTGCAGCAAAAAATGTGCGCCCAACAATGCAAGGAAAGCTTAACGTCGAAAAGCTGCAATCACAACAGACGGCCAATTTATTCGCCACTCGACACACACACTTGCACTCTGAGAGCACTATTCAACAATCCGACGTACGCGAGCAGTGGAACCACATTTCCCGATCATTAAGTACCGCCGCCGAAGAAGTAGTTGGATTTCAGCGAGCCCGAAAGAACAACTGGTACGATGAGGAATGTCAAGAAGCCTGTACGATGAGGAAGAAAACTGCTGCCACCTACAGGGCCACGCTGCGATCGGGCGCAACGCGAGCCATGTGGGACCGTTATAGGAAACTGAAGAAGGAAGCGAGACGTATTTGCCGCAATAAGAAGAGAGAGGCCGAAATACGTGAGTGCGAAGAGCTTGAGATGCTGGCCGACAGTAAGAACGCCCGAAAATTCTACCAGAGGGTTAGGCGACTTACGGAAGGTTTCAAGACCGGGCCGAACTCGTGTAAGAACAACAATGGCGACCTAGTGACCGATGTCCAGAATATACTTAAATTGTGGAGGGAACACTTTTACAACCTACTGAATGGCAGCTGCGCTGAAAGTAGTGAAGAAGACGAACCCGAGTCCCCAGTCGATGATGATGGAGTAGCCGTCCCACCGCCTGACTATGACGAGGTACGAATAGCGATTACGCGGCAACAACAAAGCTGCTGGAGCTGACGGCCTGCCAGCCGAGCTATTCAAGTACGGCGGCGAGGAGCTGATGAGGTGCATGCATCAGCTCGTATGCTGAATATGGTCAGATGAACGCATGCCCGACGATTGGAATTTAAGTGTGCTCTGCCCAATCCACAAGAAAGGCGACCCCGCCATACGCGCCAACTACCGCGGAATTAGCCTTCTAAGCATAGGTTACAAGGTCTTATCGAGCGTATTGTGCGAAAGACTGAAGCCCACCGTCAACGAGCTGATTGGACCTTATTGGCTTTAGGCCTGGAAAATCCACCATAGATCAGGTATTCACAATATGCAAATACAAATCTTGGAAAAGACCCGCGAGAATAGGATCGACACACACCATCTATTTGTCGATTTCAAAGCCGCTTTCGACAGCACGAAGAGAAGTTGCCTTTATGCCGCGATGTCTGAATTTGGTATCCCCGCGAAACTAATACGGCTGTGTAAAATGACGTTGAGCAATACCACCAGCTCCGTCAGAATAGGGAAGGACCTCTCCGAGCCGTTTGATACCAAACGAGGTTTCAGACAAGGGGACCCCCTTTCGTGTGATTTCTTTAATCTTATGTTGGAGAAGATAATAAGAGCCGCAGAACTGAACCGCTCAGGCACAATACTTTATAAGAGCGTACAATTGCTGGCGTATGCCGACGACATCGATATTATCGGTAAAAACAAGGGCTACGTCTGTTCTGCCTTCTCGGGATTGGATAGAGAAGCAAAGCGAATGGGTCTGGTGGTGAACGAGGACAAAACGAAGTATCTCCTGTCAGCACACAAACAGTCAGAGCATACGCGTCTTGGCACCCACGTCACTGTTGACAGTTACAAGTTTGAAAAAGTAGACGACTTCGTTTATTTGGGAACCAGCATTAACACCAATAATAATGTCAGCCTTAAAATCCAACGGAGAATCACTCTTGCCAACAAGTGCTTCTTTAGCACTTGAGAAGTAAATTCCTCTCTAGTCGTACAAAGATCACACTGTATAAGTCACAGATCATGCCTGTGCTGGTGTATGGCGCGGAGGCAAGGACAATGAAAGCATCTGATGAGGCGGCTGTTGGAGTTTTCGAGGGAAAGATTCTGCGAAAGATTTACGGACCTTTACGCGTTGGTGATGGCGAATATCGCAGACGATTTAACGATGAGCTGTATGAGCTTTACAACGATATAGACATAGTACAGCGAATTAAAATTCAGCGGCTCCGCTGGCTTGGCCATGTCGTTCGAATGGACAGAAACGCTCCTGCTCTGAAAATATTCAACGCGGGCCGCGACGCTGGTAACAGAGGAAGAGGAAGACCTCCCTCTGCGTTGGAAAGACCAGGTGGAGAAGGACTTGGCTTCACTTGGCATTTCCAATTGGCGTCAGTTAGCACAGAAGAGAAATGACTGGCGTGCTGTTTTGGACTCGGCCAAAATCGCTTAGGCGGTTACAGCGCCAATAAAGAAGAAGAAAAAATTGAATTAAAGGAAAAGTCATTTTAACTATATTGAACTCATTACAACATTTTGTGCCTCCTGTGAGGCCTTTAGAACGGTTATCTACAGTAACTGGAAGCAAAACGTGCTTTGGCTTATAGCAAGTGTGGTGAGCACTGACTATCATAACCTCATTCCGTGGAAGAACTTGTGTCCAAGAGGGTGTTTGAAGGTTAAGCTTAAAATACTTTACGGCCACGCCATGGAATTCATTAATGAACAATCTTCCTTGCTGTTCACGGTTAAGAAAACTCTTCGAAACTACAAAAAAGACTGTACTACTCGAATAACCGAGGCATATTTTAAGACACGGTTGGAAATATTGGCATCACTCCCAGCGGAGTTCCGAGAAAATCATCGCCAAATCATGCGTTTGGATGCAAACGAGGTTATTAAGGAGAAATATCTCGACATCGATTTGAGCGACCAGTTTGAGGAACAGTACTTAGAAGCAGTGTCCACTGTGCGAGCAGCGTTTGAAAGTGCCTACCCCGTAGTAGCTGTAGCTGCTGAAAGCAATACTCTTTCGTCAAGTATTAATGTGCCGGTTGCCGTTTCCAATCCCAGTTACGAAGTGCGGTTGCCTGAAGTCAAACTACCTATGTTTGATGGTAATTATGTTGGGTGGCCTACCTTCAAGGAAATGTTTATTGCTCCAGTTCACGACAGTAATCGGCTTAATGATAGTCAACGTTTGCATTACCTTAAAGGAGCTCTATCGGGTGCCCCAACAAAGGATATGGAGCATCTCAGCCAATTAGCGGAAAATTTTGCAGATGCCTGGAAAATGCTCTGCGACTTATATGATAACAAGCGTATACAATTCTCGCATTTCATGGATGTTTTTGAACGGCAGCCTGATGTTCATCCTAATGATGCCGCATCTTTGAGACAATTCACACAAACTTGTCGTTCTTGTGTAAAGTCTATACAGAAACTCGGCGTTGACCTAGAATCACAAAATCAGGTTCTCGTGTACTACATGTTGAAGAAATTGCCTGCTTCATTTCATCAAGAGTGGGACCGAGCGATGAAGGGGCAAAGAACGATTCCTAATTTTGAAAGGTTGTGTTCAGTGCTAGATGAGCAATATCAAATGATGATAACATCCACAAGCATGAAAATACGTCCGTGCACTAATCAGTCTATAATTCCGGATTCGAAACGAAAAGGTAGCGTTTCAGTATACCCTGGTAAAAAGGATGTGAATTCATTGACAGTAACAGAAAAAGCAATAACCTGTCCAGTATGCGTTAAAGGTGAGCACTCAGTGCGAGATTGTACATTATTTCTCGCTATGACGGTTGATGAAAAAAGAACTGTAGCACAAAGGTTTAAACTCTGTTTAAATTGCTTAGGATATAATCACATGTCGTCGAAATGTAGTAGTCGTCGAACTTGTTCAACGTGTGGAGGAAAGCATCACACATTAATTCACACCGAGCAAAAAAGGGAGTCAGCTCCGGCTACAGCTATGCATTTATCTGTTTCAAATAAATTTTCTTTAGCAAGCCCTATTACTGCTTCTAGTGCGGAAGTGGTAGATGGAAATCGCCTCAAGAGTTACGAAGTTTTACTGCCAACTGCGGTTATCACGGTGGACGACGTGCAGGGACAATCGCTGAACTTTAGAGCGTTTTTGGATCAAGGGTCGCAAGCCTCATTTATCACAGAACGCGCCGTTCAACAATTACGTTCACCTCGGCAGCGAGCTTGGGTTCACATACAGGGTCTAGCAGGTACCAAGTAGGGATGGGTACTGGGGGGTTGAAATTCGATTTTTTCCGAATTTCGAACATTGCCCAACCATTCGATTATTCGATTCGAAATTTGGTGGTGCAAATTCGATTTAATACGAATTTTTTCGAATTTTCCAAAAATTTTTTTAATTGAAACTTCTTAATCGAGTTCGGAGATGTTTGCGTTAAACATTTAACACCAAGTCATAACATCTGTATCGTTCGTTCATTTAAAAAAAAAATGAGGTGTCAAATTCAAATAATCGCCTCCGCAGATTTTTACGTTAAATATTTAACACCAAGTCATAAAATCTGTATCGTTCGTTCGATTTTCAAAAAGGAAGTAGGTGTTAAATGAAAGGGCTTGCCCTGTAGATGTGTAATATGGTTTTAGTTTTGTGCCATATGTAAGAAAGTCAAAATCAAATTATTTAATAAGTTAAATAAATTACCCCAATATAGGTATCAATCGATGGTTTTAATAAGCTTTATTTTTATACCCGAGCGCACTTGTGCACAAGGGTATATTAATTTTGTTCACATAACGGTTGTTTGTAACAGCCAAAACGAATCGAGATAGATATAGACAAATGTATACATAAATGATCAGGATGAAAAAAGAAATCGATTAAGCCATGTCTGTCTGTCCGTCCGTCTGTCCGTCTG